>NC_051181.1:47327673-47627673 GCF_013339695.2 Rhipicephalus sanguineus
CGGTCTCTTTAATACCGCGCGCCAGCGAGTTCTTCTTCTTTTTTATATCTGGTTCTTGTATAACGCGTATGAGCCTTTGCGCTGTCGTCTTCGTCTTTCTCATAGCACGCACGTGGCATTTGCCTCCCTCCGAAAGAGGCATCGTCCCGATGCGCAGTCTAGGTGCTCTACTTAGAAAAGCATGCACATATGCACTGGAACCCAACCAGAGTTAGCTGGACAGGTACGGTTTCATCCGCACGACATGCACGACTTCGGGTGAATGCTTCCGGCGACTGGAACCGCAATCACTGTTGGGAACGACCTCGTAGTTCACGTCGTTCAAGCGTCGGATGACTCTGTATGGACCAAAGTATCGTCTCAGCAGTTTTTCAGAAAGTCCGCGTCGACGTATTGGGATCCAGACCCATACCTTGTCGCCTGGTGTGTAGGTAACGAATTAGTGTCGCAGGTCGTACCGTTTCGCATCTTTATGTTGCTGATGACAAATGCGTATGCGGGCAAGCTGTCTGGCTTCCTCGGCGCGCTGAGTAAATTCTTCGGCGTCGGTATCAATGTCGTTTCCTTCGTGCGGCAGCATAGCGTCCAACGTTGTCGTAACCTCGCGACCATGGATTAAACTGAACGGTGTCATTCCAGTAGTTTCCTGTCGAGCGGTATTATAGGCGAAGGTCACGTAAGGCAAGATTTCGTCCCAGGTTTTGTGTTCCGTGTCGATGTACATGGAGAGCATGTCTGCGAGGGTCTTATTAAGGCGCTCTGTTAGTCCGTTGGTTTGGGGATGGTACGCAGTTGTTCTCCGGTGAGCTGTACCACTGAGCCCGAGAACCGACTCCAAAAGTTCCGCCGTGAAGGCAGTTCCTCTGTCTGTGATGACCACTGTTGGGGCGCCGTGCCGAAGGACGACGTTTTCGATGAAGAAGTGAGCCGCTTCTGCTGCTTTGCCCCTCTGCATAGCTTTAGTCTCCGCGTAGCGAGACAGGTAATCAGTGGCGACAATGATCCATCGGTTCCCTGCGGTAGAAGTTGGGAATGGACCCAGGAAATCCATTCCAATTTGGGCGAATGGCCGTGCTGGTACTTCTACAGAATGTAATAGGCCCGCTGGTTTACCTGGGGGCGCTTTGCGTGTTTGGCAGTCAGCACAAGTCTGGACGTGATGTTTTACAGCAGCAAGTAGTTTTGGCCAGTAGTACTTTCGTCGCAGTCAGGACAATGTTCGGGTGTAGCCTAGGTGACCGGAAGTGGCCTCGTCATGGCACGCTTCTAAAATTTCTTTTCGCAGTGATGAAGGCACGACGAGTAAGTACGCGCTGCCGGTTGGAGAAAAGTTCTTCTTGTAGAGAACGTCGTTCCGTAAACAAAAAGACGGCAGTCCTCTTGCAAAAATTCGCGGCACGTCTGTACGTCGTCCTTCCAAGAAATGGATGAGCGGAAGGAGCTCTAGGTCGCCGCGCTGCTCTTGTGAAATAGTGGCCGTGTTGACGACTCCCAAGAATGCGGCGTCCATGGATTCGTCATCTATAGCGGCAGGCTCGACGGGCGACCGTGAGAGGCAGTGGGCGTCAGTATGCCTCTTTCCGGATTTGTAAGTTATGGTCATATCAAATTCTTGAAGCCGAAGGCTCCAGCGCGCCAAACGGCCAGATGGGTCTTTCAGGTTAGTGAGCCAGCAGAGCGAATGGTGATCGCTGGCGACCTTTAATGAGCGCGCGTACAAATATGGACGAAATTTGATAACTGCCCACACCACAGCGAGACATTCCTTCTCGGTAGTCGAGTAGTTCTCCTCGGTGCGAGAGAGAGCTCTGCTGGCATAGGCTATCACTTTTTCAGTGCCGTCTTGCCACTGTACCAGTACGGCGCCCAAGCCTACATTGCTGGCGTCGGTGTGAAGTGCTGTTGGCGCTTGCTGGTCAAAGTGCGCAAGAACTGGAGGTGTTTGTAGGCGTTGACGTAAGTCGGTAAATGCCATTTGTTCCGTTTCGCCCCAAAGAAAGGGAACATCCTCTCGTGTGAGTCGTGTCAAAGGTGCCGCAATAGTCGAAAAGTCAGCGATGAATCGTCGGTATAGGCACATAGTCCTAAGAAGCGCCTCACTGCTTTTTTGTCGTGTGGTGCAGGAAAGTTGGCAACAGCGTCTATTTTGGCTGGGTCAGGTCGAACACCCTCGTGACTTACGACGTGGCCTAGGAAGGAAAGCTCACTGAAACCAAAATGACAGTTTTCTGGTTTTAACGTCAGGCCAGCCGAACGTAGAGCCTGGAGAACTGTGAATAACCGGCTTAGATGTTCTTCAAATGTAGCTGAGAAGACAATAACGTCGTCTAGATATACCAAGCATGTTTGCCATTTCAGGCCTGATAGCACGGTGTCCATCAAACGCTGAAACGTGGCTGGCGCTGGGCATAACCCGAATGGAAGGACTTTAAATTCGTAAAGACCGTCGGGCGTCACGAAGGCAGTTTTCTCACGATCGCGCTCGTCGACCTCTATCTGCCAATAGCCGCTTCGTAGGTCCATTGATGAGAAATAGCGTGCATGCCGCAGTCTATCCAGAGAATCGTCTATGCGTGGCAGGGGGTAGACGTCTTTCTTCGTGACTTGGTTTAACTTGCGGTAAACTATACAGAATCGCAAGCTGCCATCTTTCTTTTTAACCAATACCACGGGGGATGCCCAAGGACTTTTTGAAGTCTGTATGACGTCATCCTGGAGCATCTTCTGTACTTGCTTTTGAATCTCCTCGCATTCTTTCGGAGCCACACGGTAGGGATTTTGTCGGATCGGTCTCGTGTTATCTTCAACAACGATTCGGTGCTTGGTCAATGGTGTTTGCCTGACCTTTGATGTACACGAAAAACAATCTTTCAACTGGTGTATCAGTTCCAGTAGGCGCTGCCTATCAGAGGGTGACGGAGTAGAGCCGACGTCGACAGACAAAGGCGTCGAGGCAGGCGTGGTCGCGTCGTGAGGTTGCAAAGCGAAACAATCCCTCGTTTGGTCGATGTCGTCGTAGTAGGCAATCGCGGTACCCTTCTGGATGTGACGACGCTCGTAGCTGAAGTTGGTGAGCAGTACTTCTGCCTGCCCACCAGCTAGCGCCAGAACGCCTCTCGCGACGGAAACACCTTGCGTAAGCAATAGCGTAGCTATTTGCTCCGCTATCACATCCTTATGACACGGCTGCTCACATGATACAGACACAAGGCAGCAGGATCTCGGCGGGAGCGTCACGTCGTCGGCTACTCGCAAACGCTCGTGTCGGTCGTCAGTGGTGGTAGTGGTGGTGTCGACATACGGATGTGCGGAAAACGTCACCATACGGTCCGGAATGTTGATGACAGCGCCGTACTATCGCAGAAAATCCATGCCCAAAATGAGCTCTTTACAACATTCCGGTAGAAGGACAAAAGTGGCGACGAAGCTGGAATCGCCGATTACGAGCCGAGCGGTGCATTTACCCGTTGGAGTCATTAGCTGACCACCAGCACTTCTTATGTGCGGCCCTGTTCCCGGTGTCTTGACCTTCCGAAGGCGGTTGGCGAGCTCTTGCCGCGTAATCGAGAAGTCAGCGCCTGTGTCAACCAGTGCTGTCACGTGGTGTCCATCTATGAGAACACTGAGATCGGCCCGTACGACTTCGTCGACAGTAGTATTCGTCGTCGTCGTCGTCGTCGTCCTCATATCGTCTTCTTGCGGCGGTAGGGGGGACTTTTCGGCGTCTCGACGATGGGCAACCTTGCCCCGGGAGGTCGCAGCAGTTAGCTTCCTCGGCGCGGGTTCGGGGAACGGCCTCGGGTAACGTCAGCGTAGCTCTGGCGGTTCGGGGAAGTGGGACGCACAGGTGACGGAGATTGCGAACGACGACTTGGTGAAGGTACATGGCTGGTCGACAAGCGGTCACCATCGTGGGCGCGACGGTCTTCAAAGCGAAAAGAAGCTGGACGTGAAAAGTTGCCAAACCCAGCATCTCGGTGATGGCAGTAGCGGGAAATGTGGCCTGGTTCTCCGCAGTGGAAGCAAATGGGTCGACGGTCAGCCGTGCGCCACAAGTCGGTTCTGCGAACTGGTGGTCGTCTCGCAGAATCCCCTTGCCACCAAGGCACGAGAGCGGGCGGTGGCTGGAAGGGCGCTGGCTCAGGTGAAGGTGGAGGACGACGGACCACATCAGCATAGCTGAACGGACGCGGCTCAGGACAAGGCGCGGGCGATGTAAAGGCTTGCCGCAACTCCTGGCGCACGATTTCAGCGACAGAAGCAACTGGCGGTTCGGTAGAAGGAAAGCCGAGGGCCCGAAGCTCCTCACGCAGTATTTCCCAGATCATTTGTCGCAGGGAACTTTCGCCAACGGCAGCGTGCTGAGCCGCAGCACTTATTGGCGTGTGATTGGGCAGGCGGTCAAAGTGGCGGCATCGTTGCTGCAGCGCCCGCTCAATAACAGTCGCCTCCTTTATAAATTCGTCGACTGTTGTCGGCGGATTGTGTACGAGGCCCGCGAACAGCGGTTTCTTGACGCCCCGCATCAGATGACGCACCTTCTTCGACTCGGGCATGTCAGGGTCAGCTCGGCGAAACAGACGAGTCATGTCCTCTGCGAACATGGCAACGGTTTCGTTGGGCTTTTGCACACGGGCTTCAATCAGTTGCTGTGCGTGATCCCGCCGATCCGAGCTCTGGAATTGTTCGAGGAGCTTGTGGGGGAAATTGGCCCAAGTTTGGAAAGTAGGCTCCCGATTCTCGTACCATGTGCGAGCGCTGTTTTCCATCGGGAAATAGGCACGGCCAAGCTTTTGTTGTTCGCTCCAGCGATTCACCACAGCGACCCGTTCGAACTGTTCGAGCCAGTCCTCGATATCCTCATACGCTTCCCCACGGAAGATTTCAGGGACGTGAGGATGCTCAAGAGTCACCTGGGAAGGAAGGAGATCCGCTGATGTTGTAGGAGCAGCCATGCTGGGAAGAGGAGGAACAGTCGAGAACTCCGGACTTAGGCCTAGGAGGCGCCGGCTGAATCGGTGTATTGGAGTCGTGACGAGAGGCTGAGTCTCCGGACTGGGAGTACGTGTCCGAATAAGGCTTTCCAGCATCAGGTTGCAGGCTCCAGCACCTCCACCAGTGTCGCGACGTCAAGAGAGAGGTCGTAACGCGAAGATCGAGAGAAGAGCAGCAAGTCGGTCTTTTTAATACCGCGCGCCAGCGAGTTCTTCTTCTTTCTTATATCTGGCTCTTGTATAACGCGTATGAGCCTTTACGCTGTCGTCTTCGTCTTTCTCATAGCACGCACGTGGCAATATGTACCGGACACCTTGCCGCGCTAAAGGACGCACACCTTATATCAGGGCTCAATGACGGCCTTCCCGCTGATATGGATATGGCTCTTGCTGGGCTTAACCCGTCTACACCGGCGATGTGGCTTTCAAGTGCGCTGCGGGCGGAGTCAACTTTGCAGAGAGTTCAATTACAGCGCGTTCTACACGTATACACGGTCGGAACACGGGCATAAACGCACCAAGTGGCAGCGGCCGTCAGTATCTACCTAATACGCCGTTAAGAACACCCGCTTCCGATTTGAGACATTGCGCAATGGATGGGTTACCCCGACAGATGCACTGACACAATAAATGCCCACGACGCCCAAGCATTTCCGCCCTCTCTACCAACCGGCGATACGAGGAGGGCGATAAAAGATTGTGTAAGTTAGTTTGATGCACTCAATAACGGGTACCCTGTAAGCGCTAATTTTCATACTGTAGCTACGATTACCTCCATCAGCGAAGCAGTGATGAAGGCACTTCACCTGCAAATAATGAGAAATTGATGCATCTCAGTTCCACAGGTGACATCAGCTAACAAATCTTTGGGTCCCGTCAATCTAAAGATACAGCTAGGAAAAGTCAGAAGAGAAATTCAGGCTCATGTTTTACAAGTCATGAAGAGCAACTTGCTTCTTGGCTTGGACAGTGTCTGTCTTTAACTTGTCTCTAGACCTTCACACCCTGACTCTACGCCAAGACAATGACATCCTTCATCCCCGTGCACCAAACAGAGCCACGGCTAACATGGACGCTTCTTTGCAGGGCGTTTAAATTTGAGATTTAGTGCATCTAAATGAAACTCGACATTGAAGCAGCTTCTACATAAATACGACATTTTTTTCAAGTCACAGACAAACATTGGGTGCGTCAGTAGCGAAACGCATCACATTCCTCTTACCAACAATGTTCCCATCCACAGGGCTTCCTATAGATGCTCAGAAGCCGACAGCATCGAAATGGACCGCCAGATCAACGACCTTCTCTCGCGAGGCGTCACACGACTCTATTCGTCACCATACGCTGCACCGGCACTTCTGGCAGAGAAAAAAGGGAAGGACGCACGTGTTTCCGCATCGATTACCGCAATCTAAACGCTGTGACGGTGTCCGACTACCAAGCCATTGCTCGCATCGACGACGTTCTCGATTCTTTCGCGAAATCTACGTACTTGTCGACGTTAGACATAACGTCGTGTTATTGGCGGCACGTGAAGAGGCATCCCGAAGACATTCCAAAAAACGGCATTCGTCACACGTACCGGTCACTAGGAGGGGCTTCTCATGCCTTTTGTCCTATGGAACGCCCATGCGCCTATGGAACGCACTTCAGAAGGGGCTGTCACGTCCATATCCGCAAAACACCGCTGGACGCGCGCCACAAATTGCTTCGATGACATTGTTGTATAATCCACCACGTTCCGATGTCATCTGAAGCATCTAGATGCCGTTGTAAAAGCTTTCAAAAGCGAATGCGTCAAGCTGAAATGGAAGAAATGTCCATTCGCCTGAACGTCCATTGAGTAGCTGGGACACAGGGTTTCGAATGGCACGGCCACTCCGAAACAAAGCGACGTGGACGCAATCCTATGGTTTCCAGCACCATCAAAACCTAAAGAGTTATGGCATCTTCTCGGCACTGTCAATGTTTACCGTCGGTACATCGCCCGCTTCAGTGAAATCGCTCACCCACTGACACGCCTGCTTAGGAAAGACGCCACCTGGAACTGGGATTCGGACTGCGAGCTGGCTTTCACTCAGGCAAATAAATGTGTAACAGAGGAGCGCGTACTTCACATCTACGATGCCGCTAAACCTTGTGTGCTTTACTGCGATGCATCCAACAAACGTATCGGCGCCGTTTTGAAGCAGGCTGATGATGGTAGAGGGCAGCCAACTGCATAGCATTCATGTCAGCTACAGAAACAGGATATCAATTACGCCTTCACAGCGCATGAACGCTTAGCAATTATGAACACCATTGATAAGTGGCAATGTTATCTACATTGGAAACTTTTCATTGTGATCACGGACCATGGGGCGTCTCATCGGCTGAAAAGCATCAAAAATCCTTGAGGTCATCTGTTCGAATGGTCCTTGAAGCTCTCCATGTACGACGTGAATTTCAAACACCAAAAAGCATTGACAACATCGATGCCTATGAACTATCTCGAAACCCGATTATTCAACTCCTATCTGTGGAGAAACTGCGAGAGCATCCCAAACAGAACGGCAAGCATAGCATTGTGAACGGAATGACCATAGTGAAGCGCATAGGGATACGAAAATTCTACGTCCCTATTGCCCGCCCGTCTGCTCTTCTGCAGAAAGCTCGTGACGCTTTTGGACATGTCAGTTTAAAGAAGACATTGCGGCTTGTCTCTCCACAATCCTATTGGCCTGACATTGTCACCGACGCTTCCGAATACATTCGACACTGCGATACTTGCCAGCGCTGCAAAAAGTCGAAGACCAGACGCTCTCCTTCTTTGGAGTCTTTACTACCGGCGGAACAACCACTTGATCTTCTGGCCATGGACACTCTCGGAGTTTTCCAACCATTGTTCCTTCAAAATATTCATCCACTTAGCCGTTGATCATGCCATCCGTTATGTGTGGGCTTTTTCACACAAGAATGAGACCTGCGACGCCTGCATCTCTTGTCTGAAAAGTATCTTCGCTGCTGGAATGCCCATACTGTATATATATATATATATATATACATATATATATATATATATATATATATATATATATATATATATATATATATATATATATATATATATATATTGTAGCGAGGCCTTGGAACATACTAATGGGTTGCTCGCTCCAGCGCCTTCTAGTGGCTCGTCCTCTTTGGCTGCTTCTGAAAGGACGCCGCTCGCGCAGAGTTCGTACGAGCCTTGCTGTGACTGTCGCCATTACGCCTTGTCGTTGAGTGCCTTCTGTTAAACACTTTAAGGATTTGGTGGAGAGTGCTCTGCTCCCATTCAATGCCCCTGGAGCTTCGATTTCGTACCCTGCCCTCTACCATGCCTCAAGACGCCGCCCAGCAAACGCATCATCCCGCAACAATCACATGTCCCGGTGTCCCCCGTATACGCGACCCACCTATCTTCACTGGCGCCGATAGCGCCGACGTGGAGGACTGGCTCGCATTTTACGAGCGCGTAAGCATACCCAATAAATGGGACGAAGAAGGCAAGTTGAGCAACTTGGTAATCTACCTAGCGGGAATAGCAAGCCTGTGGTACATCAAACACGCGGCCGATTTTGCGACTTGGTCGGATTTCAAGACCGCCGTCATCAGCGTTTTTAGCCGCCCAGCTGTTCGTAAGCTGCAAGCAGAACAGCGCTTGCGCGAACGAGCTCAGCAGGCCGGTGAATCTGTTATATCGAAGACGTCCTCGACTTGTATAAGAAAGCCAACGGAACGATGTCTCAGTCTGACAAGATCCGGAACGTAATGAAAGGCATTGACGACGATGCCTTCACCATGCTGCTCGGCAAAAACCCTGGCACAGTGGCCGAGGCCATAACGCTGTGCCAAACTTACGAGGAACTACGCCGGCAGCGTTCGATGACCCGTCGCTCCTCATCACGCGACGCAGATATTGCTGGCTTGGCGGCAATATCTGACCAGGCCGCGTTGCTGGCAGAAGTCAAGTCATTCGTGCGCGAGGAAATTGCACGCCAGTTCTCTCTCCTGGCATTTGCCCACCCACTACACGTTCAACAGTCGTCGACCACTCTTCTTCCTACTCTCCCCCGAGCGATTGAGCAGGAAATTACGGAGGTCATGCCCGAGTACTACCCGCAACCTCCGGCTCCTGTGCCCCAGAGTTACGCTCAAGTTGTCGCCAGGACGCCCCAAGTAATGCCTGCGGCTGCCCCAATGAGTTACGCGAAGCCGCCGCTAGACCTCCATTCTTTGAAGCGGGTGTGCCGGCAACATATTCTGACGCCACCCCTTGGTCCGACTGCAGCCCACCATGCAGTCATTTCAGCAGCCGCCATGTCAATCGCGTCCTGCGACATGGGCGGGACTTACCCCGGCGAACCGATGGCGCACAACCGACAACCGACCCATCTGCTTTGCTTGCGGTTACGCCGTTGACGTGGCACGTTATTGCCAACGCGTGCAGCCGCCTCAAGTCGCGCCACCTGTCACCAGCCAGTCAAACCATGCATTCTACGACCCACCTCCACCTATGTCACCGACGTCACGCCCAGCTCCATGTATTCGACGCCCTCCGTGTCCACGACGTCGCTTACTGTCACCCATGCGGCCAGGTTCGGTCGCACGAGAGCAGGAAAACTAGTCGTCGCAATCCAGGAGGCAAGGGCTGCGACGCTATCGAAGTGTCAAAGCCCTCAGCGAAGTCCATCGAATGTAATCGACGTGTTTGTGGACGGTGTTCGCGGATCGGTTCTTGTCGATACTGGAACCGCTGCATCCGTTATGGATGCAATACTTTGCCGCTTACTAGGCAAAGTGATGAGGCCACCTTCTGGGATGTCCCTCCGTACCGCGAGCTCCCAGAGTATTCTTCCTACAGCAGTATGCACTGGTCGCGTAGTCGTTCAGGACGTCCTGTACGACATGGAGTTCATCATATTTGCGGCATGCTCTCACGGCGCCATCCTGGCATCAGATTTTTTCTCCCGCCACGACGCCGTAATTCATTGCGCACCAGCCGAAATCGAACTCTCACCGTTCTCACATTTGACGTCGGCAGATATTCCATCGGCAGTGACCAAGATCCTCGTCAAAGATGATACGAAAGTGCCTCCAAACTCGTCAACGGCTGTGTCGGTCTACTGCGCCGATCTCTCCGACACCATTGCAGTCATTTCGCCATCTGACCGCGTATGCACTAGGAAAAGGTTGCTGGTACCTTTCTCGACCGTGCGAGTCACTAAGGCAGCACCACTAATTGTGTTACCAACCCATCTCCACACATTGTTACGTTGGTTCGAAGGGAATGTCTCGGCAGAGTGGAACCCGTTGAAGACGCAGAAGTCCTGGACGCAACCCATGACTCGCACTGTACTAGTTCCCGTACCATCAGTGCTGTTTCCACGTCTGATTCGTCACCCGCTGATGTATTTGGTCCCTCCATTGAAGAAAACCTTACGTCGCTCCAGCGTTCCCAGCTTCTGTGCTTGTTGGATGAATTTCGTCATTCTTTCGATGTCGGGCAAACCACTCGCACGTCCGCTGTTACGCCGCACGTCCGCTGTTACGCATCGCATCGACACTGGCGCCTAACCACCACTGCGGCAACGTCCGCATCGCGTGTCTCCCACAGAACTTCGGGTAATCAATGAGCAAGTGGACGATGTGCTTCGACGCCATGCAATTCGGCCCTCCGACAGCCCATGGGCGTCTCTTGTTGTTCTACGACCACGACATCTGACATCAAGACTACGACATCAAGACTACGACATCCGCGTGCTGTCTCGCAACGGACGCCAGCATGCTGACGCCGACGCCCTCTCGCGCTCCCCCTTGCCTGGCAACAATGCGCCCTTCTCAGTATCTTACGTTGCTGCTTCCTCCACCCACGTTCACACCATTGCTACCGAACAGCTCAAGGATAAATGGATCGCCTCGCTGATCGATCTGCTCACTGATCCGTCGGCAACACCATCCACTGGCGCGTTGCGTTTTGAAGCCCACCATTTTGGCATTCGTGACGACCTACTCAACCGACGCAATTACAACGCCGACGGCTGCCATTGGCTACTAGTGACACCCCGCAGTCTGCGTTCTGACATATGCGAGTCCTTCCACTCTGATTCGCAATGCGCGCACTCTGGGGTATCCAAAACTTACCACCGCATTCGACAACGTTACTTCTGGCAAGGGATGTATCGCTAGGTGCAGACGTTCTTTCGCTCCTGCCTCGATTGCCAATGCCCAAAACTTTCAACGCACGTGTCGCCAGCCGATTTACAACCATTACCTTGCCCTAAGCGTCCGTTTGGCTGCGTGGGCATCGATTTGTATGGACCACTTCCTCTCACGCCGGCTGGCAACCGCTGGGCCATCGTCGCTGTTGACCATCTAACGCGATACATCGAAACCACCGCTCTCCCAGCGGCTACAGCGCGCGATGTTGCCTCCTTCCTGCTACACCGATTCATGCTGCGTCATGGTCCACCCCAGGAGCTTCTCAGCGATCGAGGCCGTGTCTTGTCATAAGTCGTCGAAGCCATTCTCAAAGAGTGCCATGCTGTTCACCGCAAAACTACTGCTTACCACCCGCAGATGAATAGCCTAACCGAACGCTTTAACCGCACACTCGGCGACATGCTCTCAATGAACGTCGCCACCGATAACACAAATTGGGATGCCATTCTGCCCTTCGTCACCTACGCATATAACACCGCCCCTCAAAGCACTACTGGTTTTTCACCCTTCTTACGGTACGAAACGCACCCGTCGCACACCATCTACACGATACTTCCATACAAGTGGGATCCATCGGGTGAGCGCCTATTTCTGACACAGCCAGGCTTGCTGAAGAGTGTGGCGAGCGTGCCAGGACCTTTACGACACATGAACAAAGGCGGCAGAAGAGCATTCGTGATGGCACCACCACTTCTGCGCCCACGTTCCTCCCTGGAGCGCTCGTGTGGCTCTCGGTTCCTACCACTGCATGTGGGCTCTCGTCAAAACTGCTGCCGAAATACGAAGGCCCCTAGCGTGTCGTCGAGCGCACATTCCCGGTCAACTACCTGATCGAACCCATCGAACCATCTTCAGACATGCGCCGTCGAGGGCACGACATTGTCATAGTGGAGCACGTCAAGACCTACTATGACCCGCTCATAGTGACCAGCTGTTAGGTCGCCGGGCAGCTCCCTTTTCGTACCCGCGGTAATTGTCGTTAAGCCATGGAACATAGTAATGGGTTGCTCTCTCCAGCGCCTTCTGGTGGGCCGTCCTCTTTGTCTTCTTCTGAAAGGACGCCACTCGCGCAGAGAGTTAGTGCCGTCCAACAAAAATTCTAGGAATATATATATATATATATATATATATATATATATATATATATATATATATATATATATATCGCGGCGGCGACGAAATCTGGCGTACCCGGTGAACGCCACTAATATTCAATGCATTTGCCCCATGTCGATAGCGAATATATTTTACAAAGCACTTCCGCAATAACGAAAGTTTCAGGTAGTTATCCGCTACATTTTCCTCAACCCACAAGCAAGTCGGAACTCAGAAGTTCGAAAATTGCAGCACCACTCATTCGACAGCTAGGGCATGTAGTACATTTCCGCCAAGAAGCATTGGTGCGACCATTGCCGTTTACGGTCGGCCGGACGACGATGATAGCAACAAGGTTTTTTTTTTCACTGAGAACAGTTTGTTGCTAACGCATCTTTTGGCAGCTACGTTGGCCCACGACGTTTCATGTGATGATACCCACGAAAGGGATGTCACGGTGACAGACATTCTGTAGACTGCCTAACGGCTTGTTAATACTGCCTAATGACTCTATCATCGAAAGTGTGCGCAAAGAATATGAGAAATCGAGACTTAGACGAAAACTTGTCCGGTCAGGATGAAACATGATGAAGCATTGTAATAATAATAATAATAATAATAATAATAATAATAATAATAATAATAATAATAATAATAATATCTGGGGCTTAATGTCCCAAAACCACTATACGATAATGAGAGATGCTTTAGTGGAGGGCTCTGGAAATTTCAACAACCTTGGGTTCTTTAACGCGCATCTAAATCTAGATACATGCTACTCAAACATTTTCGCCTCCATCAAAAATGCAGCCGCCGCAGCCGCGATTCCATCCCGCGACCTTCGAGTCAGCAGTCAAGCGCCATAACCACTAGACCATCTTGGCGGGGCGAAACACGATGAAGGAAACGAAGTTCAACGACCAAATAGAAGCTTGAAGAAAAACGACGTTTGGGCTTCCATACGGAAGCCCTGTTCACAATGAGGCCAAACAACTAGAAAGTTAGTAATGTCCGAAATGTCGTTTTCTTTTAAGCTTTTATTTGGTCGGTATACTTCCTTTCCTTCATCAAAGAATATAAGAGTGACGACGAGAGTGAGTAAAGCAATTAAACGCAAGGAAGGCAACTAAGTTAATCATAATATCTGGAGTTTAACGTCGCACTACCACGATATTGCCACGTGTGTTTCTTATTGTCAGTTTTGCTGTATTCGGTTTTCGCCCACAAAGACTGTCCGCAATGCTCAGCGCAAACCGCACCTCATTGTTCGAGAAGCTTCGCGATTATTGTAGATCGTTTTGTTAAGATTGCGCACCGCGCGGGAATGTTCCAGCTTTGTCGAGAGACAATGCCGCCACGAGTGATATCGCTGCAAAGTTCGATAGCACCTCTATAAATACCGACGCGCTTGACCGCTATTCAGTTGATCGGCGGTCGACGCTCTGTTCGCCGCTATCAGTGCATACCGTGAGTAGTGCTGTAAATTAACTTTCCGTTTCCCGGCCACAAGTTCGACCAGATAAACAGTTTCATCTTGAAAACGCCGACTGCTGTCTTCATCAACGTCACGACCACGTGACATCTGGTGAAGGTGCTTCCCCGTCCATGTACCGAACACCCCCCTCCAACTGTGAGCCAAGACCACACCGTCGAGGGGACTCCGGTGCCACCGCTAACCAGCGAGCCAGCCGCAGACAGCAAGGTCTCCCACCAGAATACCGACGCCTGCCGGACAAGCCAAAAGCCACGGCAACAGAGACAACAGGGACGATGACTGCCGCAGTGTCCCCTACGGCGATCGTGATGCAGCTACCCAGGGAGCCGCCGAACTTCCGTGCTTCGCCATGGGAAGACCCCGAGACTTGGCTCGAGACCTTCAAAAGGTCTCCACATTTAATAACTGGAACTGCGAGGACAAGCTGCGCCACGTATGCTTCTAGCTAGAAGACGCCGCGAGGACGCGGTTCGAGAACCGAGAATCCACCCTACAAACATGGGATCTCTTTCGGACGACGTTCCTAAGCACGTTCACGAGCGTGGTCCGCAAGGAACGGGCCGTGACTATGCTGGAGACGCATGTGCAGCTGCCCAATGAAAATATTGCCATCTACAGGGAAGAGATGAATCGCCTGTTTCGACATGCCGACCCACGTATGCCCGAAGAGAAGAAAGTGAGGTTTCTCATGCGGGGTGTCAAACAGGAACTCTTCGCTAGATTGATAAGGAACCCGCCGAAGAAGGTAGCTGAATTTGCCTCGGAGGCTTCGACAGTCGAGAAAACGCTTGAGATACGAACGCGGCAATACAACCGCAGCTTCTCGGCCACCGCTTACCGCCGCTTCCAATATCGACAGATGGGGCTGCGCGGATTCGCCGTCAACACGCCGGGCCCGCAGCCAGCCAAATGGCCTCGCGACATTGACGACGACTACCTCACCGGAACACAGTGGCAAGAACGACGACGTTCCCGCTCACCTTCTCTCGGCCGCTACATGTCACTGCGCCACCGGCAGAACACTGGCCCAAAGCGGGGCCGGTCGCCTAGCCCATATTCGGGAAACTAAGGGCAGCAACCGATGGAGGTGCGGTTGCTGTACGACGAAATGCCGAAGATCCTCCGCGGCCTCCGACGATGACAACGCGACGAGACCTGCAGAACACGACGCAAACCCGACGCAGCCCTCACAAAGAAACTTCGCGGCCCGAGGAAAACCTGACGACGCAACTTCGAAACAGCGGGACAAACCGACGTAGCCGTGACCCGACGCCACGGCATAACTGCAACGCAAGACGACGAACTAGCGACCTCGACGTTTTTATCGACGGCCACAACGTCACCGCTCTCGTCGATACTGGATCCGACTATTCCGCCATCAGTGGACCGTTCGCAGCAAAGTTAAAGCAAAGTGTATATGGAATTAACGGAACGGCCGCAAGAGCCTAAGGTCGCGGAATGTATATCATGCTGTTCATGACATGCGTGTCATGATTTTCATGATATGACCTGTCATTTATGTTCGTAATAAGGTCATGTTATCACACGCCAATTTAGGTATACATCCGATTAACGAAACGGCCAGGAGAGCACAAAGTCATAGGCGGCTAGATAGATAGATAGATAGATAGATAGATAGATAGATAGATAGATAGATAGATAGATAGATAGATAGATAGATAGATAGATAGATAGATAGATAGATAGATAGATACGCTCAAAGTCGCAGAAGTTCGCTAAGAAATGCTTCGCATTTAAAAAGTGCCGATTCGCGTACTACGAGCTCTTGTTTCTGCGTCATGTGATAAGCCAGTCTGGAGTGCGGCCAGACCCGCGGAAGACAGCTGCCATCGACGACTTCACGCCACCCACCGACAAAAAGGCCGTGCGCCGATTTCTCGGCTTATGCGCCTATTACAGACGCTTCGTCAAAAACTTTTCACGAATCGCTGAACCGTTGACGCTTCTCACGAAGACTAACATGAAATTGAGGTTGGACACGGCGCAAGTGCAAGCATTTCAAGAACTTAAACGACGCCTGCAGACGCCACCCATACTTGCGCATTTCGACGATTGCGCCGATACGGAAATACACACCGACGCAAGCAGCGTAGGACTCGGTGCCGTCCTTGTGCAGAGGACTGACGGATTGGAAAGGGTAATCAGCTATGCTAGCCGGTCGCTATCAAAGGCGGAAGCCAATTATTCTACGACAGAAAAGGAGTGCCTTGCCATAATCTGGGCTACATCAACGTGTCGCCCCTACCTTTACGGCAGGCCCTTCAAAGTAGTGAGCGACCACCACGAGCTGCCTTGGCTAGCTAACTTGAAGGACCCTTCAGGTCGTCTCGCACGATGGAGTCTGAGGCTTCAATAATTCGACATTACCGTCGTGTACAAGTCCAGACGAAAACACTCTGACGCCGACTGCCTGTCTCGTGCCCCCGTCGACGCGCCGCCGCAAGAGGACGGCGACGACTGCTTCCTCGGAATTAAAGTGCCACGACTTGGTCGAAAGACAACGAGCCGACACGGATCAGGGGGGCCTTATGGAGTACCTCGAGTACAAGACCGCCGTTGTTCCGAAGCTAATCAAGCGAGCACTGTCGTCGTTTTTCTTACGGAACGGCGTTCTCCCGAAGAAGAACTTCTCGCCACTTCGAACCGACTACCTTCTTGTCGTGCCCTCATCATTGCGACCAGAAGTCATCCAGGCCCTACGCGACGACCCGACGGCTGGACACCTCGGTGTTTCCCGCACGCTCGCCAGAATACAGGAAAAATACTACTGACCACGCCTTGCTGCCGGCGTCGTCCACTACGTTAAGACTTGCCGACATTACCAGCGACGGCAGACACCGCCGTCTAAGCCAGCGAGACTGCTGCAGCCAATCGAACCATCTCACCGGCCGTTCCAACAAATCGGGATGGAGCTACTGGGGCCGTTCCCGACGTCGACTTTAACAAGTGGATCGTCGAAGCAATTGACTACCTCACCCGCTACCTCACCAAACAACAAACGCAGTGCCGCTGAGGTAGCCAAGTTCTTCGTGGAGAACATCGTTTTGCGTCATGGCGCCCCAGAGGCCCTCATCACAGACAGAGGTACCGCCTTTACTGCGGACTTAACTCAGGCGATCTTCAAGTACAGCGAGACGAGCCACCGCCGCACCACCGCCTACCACCCGGAGACCAATGGCCTCACCGAGCATCCAAATTAGACCATCGCCGACATGCTGGCCATGTACGTCGACGTTGTGCACAAGACGTGGGACGCCGTCCTTCCATACGTGACCTTCGCTTACAACACGGCAGCTCGCCTGCCTACGGAAGAAGCACGACAGCTCGCCTGCCTACGGATCAAAAACCAGCAGACGACTGACAGCCGCCGCTATAAACTTCGACGACGCCAGATGGAATACCAACCCGGTGGCCATGTATGGGTATGGAGGCCAATACGCCGACGGGGACTTAGTGAGAAGCTTCTTCCACGATACTTCGGACCCTACAGGGTACTTCGACGCCACGGCGCACTCGACTACGAGGTTGTTCCTGATGGCAATACGAAGTTTCTTGCTTGTGCTTATTGTTTATTGTACTAACTTGCCTGTACTTACTGTTTATTGTACTTTCTTCCTTTATTGTTGCTATTTCTTGTTGAATGCATTGCCCCCCCCCCCCCGGGTTCTGTTTTAGGCATCGGGACGATGCTCTTTCAGAGGGGGGCATTGCCACGTGCGTTTCTTATTATCGCTTTTGCTGTATTCGGTTTTCGCCCACAAAGACTGTCAGCAACGCTCAGCGCAAACCACACCTCATTGTTCGAGAAGCTTCGCGATGATTGTAGATCGGTTTGTTAAGATTGCGCGCCGCGCGGGAATGTTCCAGCTTTGTCCAGAGACAACGCCACCACCAGCAATATCGCTGGAAAGTTCGATAGCACCTGTATAAACGCCGACGCGCTTGACCGCTTGTCAGTTGATCGATGGTCGACGCCCTGTTCGCCGCTATTCGTGCATACCGTGTGTAGTGCTGTAAATTAATTTCCGTTTCCGGGCCGCAAGTTCGGCCAAATAAACAGTTTCATCTTGAAAACGCCGACTGTTGTCTTCGTCGACATCAAGACCACGTGCCAATATGATTACAAGGGACGCCGTAAGGAGGGCTCCGGAAATTTCGACCACCTGGGCTTCTTTACCGTGCACCTAAATCGAAGTACACGGGCCTCAAACATTTTCGCCTACATCGAACATGCAGCCGCCGCAGCGCGGATTCAATCCCGCAACCTTCGTGTCAGCAGTCAAAGGGAAATTATTTCGCGTGAAGTTCTTCATGCTTTTAACGCCATTCGCATATTTTTCGGCTCCAAGAAAGGCGGCGAAGCTATGCAAAGCTGATCAAGCTGCCAGGCTCGAACCGTCAAGCTCCTTCAATGTAACGCGAAACTGAGCAAGCTCAGCATCTTTTTAAAGTAAAGTTTGGTCGTGATAAGTAGTAGGTTGGTTGGTTGGTGCACTTTTTATATTTTCGCGAGAACGAAAATCTCACCGGAACGACAAAAAAAAGCTTCCCCTATGTAGGGGTTCGACTGTACGTATATATATATATATATATATATATATATATATATATATATATATATATATATATATATATATATATATATATATATATAATATTGTAACGCTGAAACCACACGACATCCACACAATAGAAAAGAACACTATATTTCAAATACAAACATGGCACCGTCGCCTTAGCTTCACTTCATCCTCTTCGTCTTCCTCCAGTACGACTCCCCGTACCATGTGGCTTTCTTCCTCGTCATCCCAGTTGGCTGCAACAACACGTAACATCTTTCCACCGGGGCAGGCGAGGGGGGGCCGTCGGAACGGGAACAGCTGGGCAGAGAAGGTTGTACCCTTCCTCGGAAGGTTGACAGTTCCCTTTAGCAAATGACCGCATTAATGTCGTATGAGTAGACCACAGTTCGAAAATGCGCGCTTTGAAGGGACTGTCACGCGCAGTGGTCTTTCCTTGCGGTGGCGAGCCACCTTGCCGTATGCGACAGATGACGTTGAGTCCACGGTCGGAACGTTGGTGCCGATGTCCGCCGCCTGGAGTTCGCGCTTCTGCGCACGCCGAACATTCTTCAGACCGTTGGCGTGGTCCTGCCAATCATACATGCGACTACCGTCGGCCCCCGGTGCGACCGTATCTTCCGTTAGAGGGTTGTCCGAGTCCTGCATGAGTGCACTATTCACACTGCTGGAAAAGTGAACGGTCCTCCTTGCCAAGAAGTTTCTGAGCTTTGAACAATCATCTACATAGAGCTTGTTCAGCTGTGTGGCCTCGGCATGCTCCTCCCCTGGGCTCCTCACATACATGCACTCACCGCGTGGGTCCAGCAGAAAGTCATTGCAGCGCGTGTATGGCAACGGCTTCTGAAGGAAGGGTTCGTAGGAAAGCGGTGCAGGTTGCGACAGAAGCTGCGCCTTGACAGGTTCACCGCTACCGCAGGCATCCTGCTGGTGCTCCGTCATCACCTCACTGAGACTCGCGTCTGCCGGCTCGGACATCGGCGTGCTAGCCTCGTTGGCAACTGTTGTCACGGGAGTGCACAGCAGACAGCCTCGGCTGTTGCAATCAGTAACTTGACTGGGGAAGTTACCTTGGGAAGTTTCCGCCGAAACGATGAAGAGGCGCTTAGCAGAGGTAGCAGAATGGATTTGGGGCTGTTCTTCCTCTGACTCCAGCCCTTGTTGTGATGGCGTTGATGTCTTCTCAGTGGACTCGCCGACAGCACAGCTCTCGACCAACGGTGAAGGCGCCACCTCACACTCTCTCTCCCCATCGTCGTGCACTCTTACACAGGCTCCGCTATCTGTCCCCCCTCGCTCCCACAGACCAGTGCTTCCGTCAACAATCCTCTGCTCCTCAACGCTGGCCCGTTCTTGAACCTTTGACGTTTCACCTATGTTCTCGGCAGAACACTGCGCTCCCTTTCCCAAAACACAGCGAAGAAACTCTTCGAACCTGCGCAGCTGCCTGCGGTCCAGCTCCTCCAGTGCTTCCTTCATCGCGCTCACCAGATCGTCCTTCAGTCCGTCCATTTTTCGTATTCCACCGCTGCCACCAAATGTAACGCTGAAACCACACGACGTCCACACAATAGAAAAGAACACTATATTTCAAATACAAACATGGCACCGTCGCCTTAGCTTCACTTCATCCTCTTCGTCTTCCTCCAGTACGACTCCCCGTACCATGTGGCTTTCTTCCTCGTCATCCCAGTTGGCTACAACAACACGTAACAATATATATATATATATATATATATATATATATATATATATATATATATATATATATATATATATATATATATATATATATATATATATATATATAAAGTCGTTTATTAGCGGACACTCGGCGACGATACACGACAGCGACAGTCAAGGCGGGGCCGACTCTCAGCACGCACTGCGTTTTCTCCGAGAAGAGCCACAGAAGGCGACCCACTAGAAGGTACTTGAGAGGACTCTCAGCTTTAGTAAGCGTACGACTTGCATATGCCACGACGTATTCCGGGAACCCAGATTTGCGCTCTGCAAGGACAGCGCCGAGGCCCACACCGCTGGCGTCCGTGTACCTCTGTAGGGGCCGCAGGGTCGTAGTGGCGTAGTATGGGAGGAAACGTCAACAAACGACGGAGCATGGCGAAAGCGTCGTCGCACTCTGACGACCACGAAATGGTCCGCTGCTGGTCCGCTGCTGCCAAGGAGCTTCTTCAGCGGCGATATCATAGTCGCGAAGTTTCGGATGAACCGCCGGAAGTAGGAGTATAGTCCTATGAAACTGCGCAGTTCTTTGACCGATGCAGGTTTGGGGAACGGCGCGAAGCTTGGCTGGAACGGGGAGAATTCCGTCCTTGGACACGACGTAGCCCAGTCTTGTCAGCTGCCGTGCTGAAAATCGACGCTTCTTTAGATTCAGTTGCAGGTCGGCGTCGCTCAAACGCGTCAACACATGCCGCAGGCGTTGAAGATGCGTGGAGAAGTCCGGGGCGAAAACGACGATGTCGTCGAGGTAGCACAGGCACGTGTGCCATTTCAAGTTGTGCAGAACGGTATTCATCATGCGCTCAAAGGTCGCGGGCGCATTACACAACCCAAATGGCATTACGTTGAATTCGTACAAGCCATCGGGCGTGACAAAGGCTGTCTTCGGTCGAGCGTCATCAGCCATGGGGACTTGCCAGTACCCTGAGCGCAAATTGAACGATGAAAACGATTCTGCTCCTTGCAGGCTGTCAATGGCGCCGTCTATGCGAGATAGGGGACAAACGTCCTTACGGGTGATCTTATTCAGCCGTCGGTAGTCCACACAGAGCCCCGCAGAGCCGTCCTTCTTCGAAATGAGAACGACAGGAGACGCCCACGGACTGTTTGAGGGCCGAATAACGTAGCGGTGATGCGTAAATACGTGATATGGATGTTGCCGCAGTGGTGGTTGGGCGCCAGTGTCGATGCGATGTGTGACAGCAGACGTGCGGCCGAGAAAAGTTCGCGCGACATCGAACGAAGAACGAAATTCTTCCAACAGGCATAGAAGCTGGGAACGCTCGACCGACGTAAGGCTGTCAGCAATCGAGGAACGAAATACATTAGCGGATGACGAATCAGATGTGGAACTGAACGTACGGGAGCTGGCGCATTGCGTTTCACCCGGTGCGTCCATAAGTTTTGCGTCTTTGGGGGGTTCCGCTCTGCCGAGACATTCCCCTCGCACCAACGTAACAATGTACGGGGATGGGTTGGTCACAAAAATATCCGTGTCGCTCTGAGTGACCTCCGCGGTCGCAAATGGCACCAGCAAGCTTTTCGGAGTGAAAACGCGGTCACATGGAGAAAGGAGTGCAACGGTGTCGCAGAGACCGGTGCAATAGACTGACACAGCCGTTGGCGAATTTACAGGAACTGTAGTGTCGTGTTTGACGAATATCTTGGTCGCAGCCATGAATGTCTGCTGCGGTCAAATCTGAGAGTGGTGAGAGCTCTATTTCGGTTGGTGCGCAATGAAGTACGGCGTTGTGGCGGTCGAGAAAATCCCATCCCAGGATCACGTCGTGAGAGCATTAAGAAATTATGATGAATTCAACGGCACACAGAGCGTCCTGAATGATGACACCGGCTGTGCATACCGCCGTCCGGTGAATACTTTGGGCGCCTGCTGTACGGAGGGAGAGCCCAGAAATTCGCGTCGTCACTTTTCGTAGCAGGCGGCTTAGTTTAGCATCCATAACGGATACGGCGGCTCCAGTGACGATAAGGGCAGATGCACGAACACCGTCCAGAAAAACATCTATCACGTTCGATGGGCTTCGCTGAGGGCTTTCGCAGTTCGATAGCGTCGCAGCCCCTGCCTCGTGGACTGCGAGGACTAGTTTCCCTGGTCGCGTGGGACCGGACGGTGAACGGCGGGTAGATGGAGCTGGGCGAGACGTCGGGGACAGAGGCGTAGGTGGGTCGTAATATGGGTGGTTCAACTGGGTGGTGGCAGGCGACGCGACTCTAGGCGGCTGCACGCGATTGCAATAGCGCGCCACGTGGCCGGCGTAACCGCATGCGAACCATCTGGGGCGGTTGCGCCATCGGTTCGCTGGTGCAGGGCCCGCCCATGGTGCAGGACGGTATTGACGGGGCGGCCACTGATAGGACTGCATGGTGGGCTGCAGGCGTGGCCTGTGAGTGACGTCGGCGTAGGTTACCGGTACATCCGCTTCGAAAGAGCGAGGTCAAGCGGAGGCTTCGGCGCAAATGTGTGGGGGAGCCGAAGGGATTGCTGGGGGCGTTCCTACGACAACTTGAGCGTGACTCAAAGCTGCAGCAGCCGGATGGTTCTGGTGGCACTCGGGCATGACCTCAGCGATTTCCTGCTCAAGTGCACGACGGAGGGGAGGCAGAAGTGTGGTCGACGGCTGTTGAACGTACTGAGGGCGAGCAAAGCCTAGCTGAGAGAACTGGCGCGCGATTTCCTCGCGCACGAATGTCTTCATCTCTGCGAGCAACATGGAGTGGTCGGATATGTTCGACAAGCCAGCGAGCTCGGCATCGCGTAATGAAGAGCGACAGGTCATCGATCGCTGCCGGCGCAGCTCCTCATAGCTTTGGCAGAGCGATATGACCTCTGCCACTGCGCTGGTGTTCTTGGCGAGCAGCATGGTGAAGGCGTTGTCGTCGATTCATTTCATGATGTGGCTGATCTTGCCAGATTCGGACATGGTGGCGTCGGCTTTCTTGTAGAAATCCAGGATGCCTTCCATGTAACTGGTGAATGATTCACCGGCCTGCTGAGCGCGTTCACGTAAGCGCTGTTCGGCCAGCAGCTTACGAACGGCAGGACGGCCAAACACGTTGATAATGGCGGTCTTGAAGTCGGACCACGTCGTAAAATCTGATGCGTCATTGTTGTACCACAGGCCCGCCACACCCACGACGTTGAAAACCAGGTTAGTCAATTTTCCTGCCTCTACTATTTATTGGGGACACTCACGCGCTCGTAAATTGCGAGCCAGTCCTCCACGTCGGTACCATCTGCGCCAGTGAAGACCGGAGGGTCGCGGATACGAGGGACACCGGGACATGCGGTCGGTGCAGGCGTGGGCGTTTACTGGGAGCCTTTTTGAGGCATGGTAGGTGTAAGGGTACGGGATCGAAGAGCCAGGGGCATTGAATGAGGGCCGAATTTGTTGCGAAGGCCCAGCACCCTCCGCCAAAATATAAAGACGTTTATTAGCTGGCACTCGACGACGATACACGACAGCGACAGTCAAAGCGGGCCCGACTCTCAGCACTAGCTGCGTTTTCTCCGAAGAGAACCGAAGAGGGCGACCCACTAAAAGGTGCTCGAGAAGACGACCCATTACTGAGTTCGAACGCTTCGCTACAATATATATATATATATATATATATATATATATATATATATATATATATATATATATAATATATATATATATATATATATAACAAAGCCGAACGTTAATAAAAGTACATTTCATACGCGAGTCCTTCTCACTCATATATATACGTACATATATATATATATATATATATATATATATATATATATTGTGATGGGGTCGTGACGTCGACGAAGGCAGCAGTGAGCACGTCAGAGATGAAACACTTTATTTGGCCGAACTTGGGGACGGGAAACTGAAAGACAGCAATAGACTGATAGCGGCGAACAGAGCGTCGACCGTCGATCAACTGACAAGTGGTGAAGTGCGTCGGCATTTATACATGTGACGTCGAATATTCCAGTCTTATCACGGGTAGTGATATCACGGGAATCACGGGAATAATCGTCGGGAATAATCACGGGAATATCACGTCTTATCACGGGAATAATCTCGGCTGTTCGCGGCCTGCGCGAAATTTTAACAAAACGATCTACAATAATCGCGAAGCATCGTCCGGATGCTTGTGACAGGACATAGAAAAACAAGTGCATACACAAAGAAATTACAACAAGCAATAAGTACAAGCAAAATTACCATAATAAAGCAAAAGGTGCAGTCCTAAGGTTCGCTAACGCGCATAAAACGGCTTAAGGCGCACGACATGGACGATTTCAGATCGTGCGCGGCGCCTTTGAGAGCTCGTAATGCCGCCCGGGATGACCTCGTAGTCTAGAGCGCCGAGACGTCGAAGCACCTTTTATGGCCCGAAGTATCGCCGAAGAAGCTTCTCGCTAAGTCCCCGACGGCGTATCGGCGTCCAAACCCGCACACGGTCACCGGTTTGGTATTCCATGTGGCGTCGTCGAAGATTATAGTGGCGGCTGTCGACCCTCGTCTGGTTCTTGATGTGCAGGTGGGCGAGCTGTCGAGCTTCTTTGGCGCGTTGCAAATAGGCAGCAACGTCGAGATTGTCTTCATCGGGGGCCGTTGCGTCGAGAATCGTTGCTGGGCTCCTTCCGTAGACCAACGTGTAAGGCGTCACCTGCGTCGTTTCTTGCACAGCGGTGTTGTATGCGAAGGTCACGTACGAAAGGATGGCATCCCACGTCTTGTGCTCGACGTCAACGTACATGACCAGCATGTCGGCGATGGTCTTATTTAGCCACTCGGTGAGGCCATTGGTCTGACGCTGGTAGTCAGTGGTCCGACGGTGGCTTGTTTCGCTGTACCTCAAGATCGCCTGAGTTAGCTCCGCAGTAAACGCCGTACCTCTGTCGGTGATGAGGACCTCGGGGGCGCCATAACGCAGAACGATGTCTTCAACGACGAACTTCGCTACTTCGGTGGCACTGCCTCTAGGTAGGGCCCTTGTTTCGGCGTAGCGGGTCAGGTAGTCAGTAGCTACGACGATCCACTTATTACCACTAGTCGGCGTTGGGAACGGGCCAAGGAGGTCCATCCCGATCTACTGGAACGGTCGCCGAGGTGGCTCGATCGGCTGAAGAAAGGCCGCTGGTCTTGTTGGCGGTGTCTTGCGTCGCTGACAGTCTCGGCATGTCCTTACGTAGCGAGTGATGTCGGCGGCAAGGCGCGGCCGGTAGTACTTTTCCGGTATTCTTGCCAGCGTTCGGGAAACACCGAGGTGTCCTGCTGTCGGGTCGTCGTGCAGGGCCTGGAGGACTTCTGGTCGCAGTTCTGAAGGCACTACAAGAAGGTGAATGGCTCGATGTGGTGAGAAGCTCTTTTAGAGAGCGCCGTTGCGTAAGAAAAACGACGCCAGTGCTCCCTTGAACACTTTCCGAACGACGGTGTTCTTGCCCTCGAGGTATTCCACAGGGCCTCTAAGTTACGTGTCGGATCGCTGTTGTTCAGCGAAGTCATCGGGACTTATGGTTCGCCATAAGTAGTCATCATCCTGGTTGTCTTGCGGCGGCGGGTCCACCGGGGCACGAGACAGGCAGTGGGCGTCAGAGTGGTTTATTCCAGACTTGCAAACGACGGTAATGTCGAATCCTTGAAGCCTCAAGCTCCATCGTGCGAGACGACCTGAAGGGTCCTTCAAGTTAGCTAGCCAAGACAGGGCGTGGTGGTCGCTCACTACTTTGAAAGGCCTGCCGTAAAGGTAGGGGCGACACTTTGATGTAGCCCAGTTTATGGCAAGGCACTCCTTTTCTGTCGTAGAATGATTGGCTTCCGCCTTTGATAGCGACCGGCTAGCATAGCTGATTACCCTTTCCAATCCGTCAGTCCTCTGCACAAGAACGGCGCCGAGTCCTACATTGCTTGCGGCCGTGTGCACTTCTGTTTGGGTATGTTCGTCGAAATGCGCGAGTAACGGAGGCGTCTGCAGACGTTGTTTTAGTTCTTGAAATGCTTCCTCCTGCGGCGTTTCCCACTTGAACTCGACGTCGGTCCTGGTAAGTTTAGTAAGTGGCTCAGCGATGCGGGAAACGTTTTTGACGAACCGCCTGTAATAGGCGCACAGGCCGAGAAATCGACGCACGGCCTTCTTGTTGGCAGCTGGCGGGAATGTAGCGAGGGCGACTGTCTTCTGCGGGTCAGGGCGTACTCTGGGCTTGCTTATCACGTGTCCCAAGAGCAAGAGCTCCTCGTACGCAAAGCGACCCTTTTCTGGCTTCAGGGTGAGTCCAGAGTTCTTTATTGCTTGAAGTACAGCTTCAAGCCGCCGTAGGTGTTCGTCGAAGTTTGAGGCAAACACAACAACGTCGTCCAAGTACACGAGGCAAGTCTGCCACTTCAAGCCAACCAGTACTGTATCCACGACGCCTTGGAAAGTCGCAGGTGCCGAGCAAAGACCAAAGGGCATGACCTTGAACTCGAACAGGCCGTCTGGTGCTATGAAGGCAGTCTTTTCTCGGTCTCTTTCGTCGACTTCGATTCGCCAGTAGCCGGTCTTGAGGTCCATCGACGAAAAGTACTTGGCGTTGTGGAGTCGATCTAGGGCGTCGTCTATTCGTGAGAGAGGGTACACGTCCTTCTTCGTGACCTTGTTTAGGCGACGATAGTCGACGCGAAAACGTCGAGTTCCATCCTTCTTCCTCACTATCACCACAGGTGACGCCCACGGACTCTCGGACGGCTGGATGGTGTCGTCCCATAGCATTTAGTCGACCTGTTTCTTGACGGCCTCGCGTTCTCGCGTCAAAACTCGGTACGGGCTCTGACGGATTGGTCGGGTCCTTTCTTCTGTTAATATGCGATGTTTCGCGACTGGGGTCTGTCGAATTCTTGACGACGACGAGAAGCAGTACTTGAATTGTTGGAGCAGGGCTTTTAGCTGGTCTTGCTTGCGCTTCGGGAGGCTCGGGTTGACGTCGAAATCTGGTTGGGTTCGTCGATCCATCGAAGCAGGTTCGGTAGCATCGAAGAGGGCGAAAGCATTGCTGGCGTCCGTGAATTCGTGGATGTAGGCGACCGTTTTACCAATGTTGAGGTGCCTATATTCGTGGCTGAAGTTTGTCAGCACTACCTTTGCTTTGCCATCACGCAGCTCGGCTATGCCTCTTGCGACGTAAATCTGATGGTTCAGAAGTAGGTGCTGATCGTCCTCGATGACACCTTCAAGGTCTGCGGATTCTTCGGTGCCTACAGAAATGATGCTGGAGAGAGGCGGAATGGTGACGTGCTCTTCTATCACATTCAATACGGGGTTTCCTGGCGTCGAGTGTGGTGGCAGCGCTTTTTCTGGGGTTAGTGTTATTGACTCAGACCTCAGATCGATGACGGCGCCGTGATGGTTTAGGAAGTCCATCCCAGGTATCACATTCCTGGAGAAATGCTGTAAGATTACAAAGCTCGCAGGATAAGTACAGTTATTGATGGTGACTCTTGCGGTGCAGACTCCAGCCGGAGTTATTAGATGGCCCCCAGCGGTCCGGATTTCGGAGCCTTGCCAAGTGGTCCTAACTTTCTTCAATCTTGTGGCGAATGGTCCACTGACGACCGAATAGACGGCTCCAGTGTCGACGAGAGCGGTGACGTTGTGGCCGTCGAATAATACGTCGAGGTTGCTAATCCGTCGTCTTGCGTTGCAGTTCAATCGCGGCGTCGGGTCACGGCTAGGCCGGCTTGTCCCGCTGCTTCCACGTCGCATCGACAGGTCTTCTTCAGGGACCGAGGTTTTGTCTTCAGGGCTTCGTCTGCTTCGCGTCGTGTTCTGCAGGTCTCGTCGCGTTGTGGTCGTCGGCGGCGGCCGCGGAGGATCTTCGGCATTTCATCGTACAGCAACTGCACCTCCATGGGTTGCTGCCCTTAGTTTCCTGGATACGGGCTAGGCGACCGGACTCGGTTTAGGCCAGTGTGCTGGGGGCGGTGATTCTTAAAAGGAAGAAGGATATGAAAATGAAAATTGGGTGTGGAGTGCACGCTAACTGTCTCTCAAGTGAGGACACCTCAACCGATACACTCACGGGGGATTGGGGAATGAAGAGACAGTGAGGGTAAAAAGAGAATGGTAAAAGAAGAAAAAGAAAGGTATGAGTGGAAGAAAAAAAAGTGAGGGGGGGGGGGGCAGGAGAACGGGCGTCCGAGTCACCGTGGTGAGCGGCTAGAAAATTCGTCCGACTAGGCCGGCATCCTCGAGAAAAGCGAGTAGGGCCGCGAGGGCTGATCGGTGACGGTGCACGCGGCCGGTGGGATGGAGCAAGTCCTGAAGAGTCGCACACGGCAGTCCGACGAGGCGGTAGTTCATGACGAGCCGCTTCCGCGCATTGTTGAGAGAAGGGCAGTCAAACAATAGGTGGCACAGAGTTTCGATCGCGCCGCAATCGGCGCAGTTCGGTGCAGCGGCGCCGCGAACACGATGCCTGCGTTCCGCGGGCCACACAGAACCTGTCCTCAGGGCAAGGAGAAGCGCGCGCTCGCGGCGGGTGAAACCAGTGGCTGGGATGGGAGGAGGCGGGTGCCCGGCGGCGACTCGTGCATCGGGATGCTCGCGCACCAGCCGAGTCGAATGAGCTGGTGTAATCCGTCAGCGAAGTCTCGGCGGAGTGTGCTCGTTTTGCGAGCTCGTCTGCAGCCTCGTTGCCCGCGATGCCGACGTGTGAAGGGAGCTACTGAAAGACCACATCACAGCCGCGTTCCTGGAGAGCCAGCAGGCTGAGAGCGGCGCGCTCAGCAAGAAGGGGGCCTCGTTCCTCCCTCGCGATCTGGCGCAGGGCAGGTTTCGAGTCGCAGAAGATTGCTGCGCTAGTGACGCCCGGCGAATTGCGCAGGAGGTCTGCAGCCAGCTGGAGCCCGACTAGCTCCGCTGTTGTTGAGGATGCACAGTATCGCAAGCGGCACTGTCATTCCGAGCTGAGCTGAGGGGATATGCAGGCGGCCGCGGCTGAGCGATCCTGCAGGACGGACCCATCGGTGAACACTTGCGTTCTCCCGGCCAGATCCTCCCTCATACATCCGTGCCGCGGCTTTCTGAGCAATGGCACTGAGGGGGGTGTGGCGTTTGCATCGAATTCCCGGCAGGTGCAAGTTCACTCGAAGGGGCACTCGACGGTGAGGGGGTGGCCAGCGCAAAAGGCGTGCGGGATCGTCTGCCACAACAGCGTCGTACACGTCGAGAAGTTGGCCGACACGTGAGTTTGGCACAGCAGATACCCGCGAGAGGAGGGGACCTGCATCAGGCGCTCGGTGGAGACGCTGCAAGTGGCACAATGCGCGCAGGTCCGCCGTGAGCGACGCAGGCGACGCACGAGCCACCGCGAGGATCTCGGCCACATGAAAGCCACGAGGCATACCGTGACATATGCGGATGACTCGGCGGTGGTCCTGGCCGATCAGTCGCCACTGTGGCGCCTGGAGTTCGCAGATCGGCAGTGCGTAGTGGATGGCAGACAGAGCCATCGCCTCGTAGATGGTGCAGGCGAAAGCAGCGGGGCAGCCGTTGCCACCTGCGAGTAGATGGCGCACGGCCGATTCCACGCGTAGCGTCGTCTGGCGTACACGCCGCGCCGCCGGGAACCATCGGAGGCGATTGGATATCGTCAGGCCGAGGTAGCGGACGTTGCTACTCCAAACTATTGGTGCACCGTCCCACTGAAGGCACGGAAGACGTCGTCGGGCCTCAGCACGAGGGTGGACGACGAGGGCCTCGGTTTTCGGCGCCGCGATCGTGAGGCCGATGTTTCTCACCAAAGCGGCCACACATTGGAGGGCCTCCTGCATGCAAGCGCGCACCACCGAGCACTTTCGGGTCGGTCCACGCACATACAATGCGAGGTCATCAGCGTACACCACTGCGCGCACAGGAAACACAGCCGTTTCTGGTAGGCACTTGACGAGCGGCGCGAGCACCAGATTAAACAAAAACGGGCTGAGGACGCTGCCCTGTGGGACACCACAGCTGACAGATCGCGGCGCACTTGTCGCCCCGCCCACGCGCACTGTAAGCGTCCGGTCAGTGAGGAAGGCCTGAACGTAGTTCAAGAGTTTGCCCTCAACACCTAGCGCGCGCACAGCACTGAGGATAGACGAGTGGGGTAGCGAGTCGAACGCCGACTTTATGTCAAGGAGGAGTAGGATGGCCATTTCTCCATCGTGAAGGGCTTGCTCGAGGGTGCTCACGACTGCAGCAATGCAGTCGATGGTCGCGCGATGTGGCCGGAATCCACACTGCTCTGGTGGAAAAGCGTTGCGCACCTCCGCGATCCACTGTAGCCGGCGAAGAGCCATCTCCTCCATAGTTTTGCCCGCCACAGAAGTGAGGGGGATGGGCCTGTATGACGTCACCGAACGCGGTGGTTTACCTTGTTTGAGGACGGGGATCACAGTCGCGGAACGCCATTCTTCCGGGAGGACAGCACTGGAGAAAACTCTGTTGAATGCATCCAACAAGAGTGGGCGCTGGGAGGCATTCAGGTTTCTCAACAGCTGACGTGTGATTTTGTCCGCTCCAGGGGCGCTGCGCTTGCGCTTTCTGAGGAGAACCCGGTCTAGTTCGTAGAGGGAGAAGTCCTCCTTGCAGAGAGAGCGAATGTCAGCTGAGGTGATGGGATCCACAGGAGGCAGGTGAGGGAGCAGGGGTGCGGCGTTTGTCGTGACACCGCCAGCGCTCCCCGCTCTAGAGGGGGAAGGAGGCGCGAAAGAGGCGGCAAGCAGTGCAGCAAGCTCCCTTTCAGTGATGCCCTGCGCAACGGCTATGGCGAGCACTGGGCAGCGCGACACATTCGGGTTTAACAGGACGCGCATGATGGGCCAGCGGCGGCGGTGTCGGCGTGGGTCACTCAGAGGGGAACAGACGCCCGTTCAGCTGCGGTCGCGTAGCCGCTGCGCGTGCCGCCGGCACACAGCGTCGAGTCGGTTGTACTCTGTCCATGCGCCGGGGACCGAGGAGCGCAGAGCCCGCCGCTGTGCTCGTTGGCGCACTGCGCGGAGGTTGAGCAGCTTGATGTCAGGGCAGGGCGTGCCGGCGGGAACAACACAGCGCGTTGTCGCACGCTCAGCACAGTCCGCGATGCGCGAAAAGAAATCATCAGTGCTCTGCACGCTCGCGCACAGGCCATGGAAAAGTGGCCACCGTACAACACTGTATTCACGAACAGCACCAGGGTAGGGGTGGCACGGAAGGAGTGTGACCGGGTAGTTATTAGAACCAGCAGTGTCACCGTGGCGTTTCCACTCGTAGGAGTAGCGCTCTGACACCAGCGCCAGGTCAATCACTGTCGAGGCCGCACTGCGACGGATGAAGGTGGGTTCCCCGGAGTTTAGTACAAGGAGTCCCACCGAACTCATCGCGTCGCATAGGTCCCTACCGCGCGCATCCGTGGTACGGCAACCCCAGCTGACGTGGTGCGCGTTGAAGTCTCCACACAGTACGTGGTCACGCGCGAGCACGGCGACAAGGCGCGGCACAAACGCGCAGCTGGCCGCGACGACTGGGCGCACATAAACACTCGCGACGGAAGCGTCCGCGCCGTCAACACGGACCGTGGCAGCAACACACTTACTCGTCGCACAGGATAAGTGTTCTGTGGGGACAAGCGCATGAGCGAGTGTGTCACGAATGTACAAACCGGCGCGCAGCTTCCCGGGCGGGTGGGCGGTGTCACGCCACGGCGCACTATTGCACTCAGTCAGCGCACACTGCGTGGAGCTACTGTAGCCGATGTAGCCGGGCAGCGAAACATCCTCCACGCGAACATACGTTTCCTGCAAAAAAAGGACGTCGTAATCGCGCAAGGGAAGAATCACTGCGAGCTCTGCTTGACGGCGACGCAGGGAGCGGCAGCTCTACTGCAGTATGCGTGGCCTTCGCTCAGGTTTAACACTCGTCATCAGCGATGTGGCCCAGGTGAGTGGCCAGCGCTGCAGCGCAGAGCGGGCGGACGGGGCAGCCCGTAGGCAGGGAGTCCATAGCAGATTTTAATGCCGCTGCTAGGACGGTGATGATGGAGTCCTGCTTGTCACTCGTGGACATCCCGGGAGGCGTAGGGACGCCAGGTGGAGGCTGCGTGTGTGTCGCCGATGGTCCGCCAGAGGCCGCCGCATAGGAGAGGCCTTCCCGAACAGTACACGACTCAGGAGCTGAGCGGAAGCTAGAGCGCTTACCGCGCGCAATGGCGAGCGCCTCGCTTCGCGATATGGGCGGAGCCGCCTCAGCGCGCACCTCGAGGAGTCGACGCTCCTCTTGCCATCGGGGGCAGCGTGGTTCAGTGGCTGGATGGGGGCCGCCGCAGTAAAAACATTTGGGAGTCTCGGCTGCGCACACGGCACGGGAGGGCGGACCACCGCAACGTACACAGCATGGTTCAAGAGTGCATGTGACGCCAATGTGACCGTATCGGCCACAGTGGTCACATTGGGTTGGGCGCGGGCGTCGTGCGCAAACGCGGCGACTTTGCTTGAATAGCTCAACGTCCGGCGGTGCCTTTTTGCCGGCGAAACGCACAACGATGCTTGGGCCCGCGCGGGAACATTCGAGAAATGGCTGGCTGGACGAAATGTTGTTTCGGATTTCCAGTTCATCGAGGGCGGGATCAACGTTGTAGATTATCCCACTGCACGTGTTGTTTGAAGCCTGCCGGGCAGGAACCGCAACACCACAGATTTCCGCGATGGTGAGGAGGGAGTCAATAGAGGCTCCAGCAGGGATATCAACAGCAGCAACATTCCTGCGGAAGTTCACTCGGACACGCTCTACGCCCTCAAGCGTATCCAAGAAGGCAGAGAACGCCTCTTGCGAGGACTGCCTGAAGTAGGTCTGTTTGCCTACCGGGCGGTAGAGAACTGTGTCGTATTGCTGCACGGAGTTTGGCACTCCCTCTGCAGGCTTGGGCGCTGCGCCCCCTGGAGGAGCACACGAGATAGCAGTCTCGGGGTGTTTGGCCTGCCGTGAGATGGTCGGAACCAGCGGGCGGTACAAGCAGGTGTCGCCCAATGGGTCTATCGGAGCCAGGGCCGGGAAACCAGTAGCTGGGACGGTTCCTAGTACGCAGCTTGGGCGCACCAGCTGACCCGTCTTTTTCCCTTTCTCAACGGGGAGCCCTTCTTTCTTGTTCTGAGAAGAAAGAGGCAGGTTAGAGGGAAGGGGGTCGGTTGGAGGGGTCGGGATCAAGGGTTCCTCCTTTTGTTCTGACGTGACGTCAGTGGGGGAGCCCGAGGTAGAGGTAGAGGGGGTGTTTTCCTCTGAAGCTGCAGTGGACGATGGTGATGAGCCTTCGGTGCACGTTTCAGGAATGCCGCCAGCACAGGGAGGGTGCATTAGCGGAGCTGTTTCCGAAAAGTGGGTCCTTTTCCCTTCAAGGTCTGCATGTGCAGGGTGGGTTTGCGATCTTTGCTCCAGCAAGCCACCCTGCAGCAAATATGGCGGCCTTGAGAGTCAGGCGAAGGCAAGATGGCCGAGGCTGAATTCTTCGCAGGCTGTGCTGATGCTCCCGGCGATGTGAAGGGACCAGGGCTGGTTGGGAAAGCCGGAAAAGGGTTCATGGGGCCCTGTGTAGTCGCCGCACGATGGGTACGTTTGCGTAGCTTCGCGGGGCTTGTTCTTGCTCGACGCGGGCGTCGCCGAGCTGAAAGTGGTTTTTTCCCCTCTTCATCTCTGATGAGGTTCCTCGCTTCTCTGAGGAGGAGCTCGAAGGCTCGGGACCGCTTGGAGCTAGCGCTCAGAGTTGACCCAGAGGCTAGTTCAGCTGAGGCGATGTCCATCACGCGACGTGGTGGGGGAGACGAAGAAGGAAGGGGACAGAAGAGTGAGCAAACATTGTTGCTAGAAGGTAAGTATAGAGGGAAGAAAAAGTCAAAGGGTGATGGATTAGGTTAGGTCACCCCTTACGGAGCCCCGAGAGGAGCTGCACTCGAAAGTGCGTACGGAAGGTGTGAATATAAATTAGAAGGCAGAGGATGCCAAACTAGATAGCGGAATAAGAAAGAAAAACATTGAAAAACTCGGGGAGAGCTGAAGGAGCGTCCGTCCGCGCCGACGTGAGTCGTCGGCGCGGACGGTGGGGTCGGCGCGTCGGTGCCGACGGTGGGGTGACATGTAGCGGCCCCGCGACGGTGAGCGGGAAGGTCATCGTTCTTGCCAATGTGCTCCGGTGAGGTAATCGTCGATGTCGCGAGGCCGTTCGCGTGGCTGTGGGCGCGGCGCTTTGACGGCGAATCCGCGTAGCCCCATCTGTCGGTACTGGCAGCGGCGGTACTGGCAGCGGCGGTACGGCCTCCCCGCAGTGGTAGCAGAGCGGGCGGTTCTCAGAGGCGCGTCAAACATCGGTCTTTCGGGGTGTGTTGCTTTGGCCTGCAGACGGGCGGGATGGCGTCGGAGGTGGCGGCGGTGTCTGGCGACAGAACTGCGACGGCGCGGGGCGTTGGTGATTGCGCGGAGTGGCGACAGCACGGCGTGCAACGGCAGCATAGCTCTTGGATTCCGGCTCAGGTCGCGGCGGTGCAGCAACTCCCAGCCAATGCTGAAGTTCCTCGCGAACGACGTCGGCTATGGAATGCACCTGGGGTTGCGATGCAGGAAACATCTTTCGGATCTCTTCGCGCACGACCGCCATTATCGTCTCACACAAGTCGTCGGAGCCCATAGCATGTGCTTCCCCGTAGCTCGCTGTCGGCATGCGGCGGTTGTATTGCCTCGTACGCATTTCTAGGGCCTATTTAACCGTTGTGGCCTCCGAACTGAACTCCGTGACTGTCTTGGGCGGGTTGCGTACAAGTCCGGCAAAAATCACTTCCTTCACTCCGCGCATCAGGAAAGGAAACTTTTTTTCTGCGGACATAGCGGGGTCGGCGTGCCGGAACAATGGGGTCATATCTTCGGTGTACATCCCGATGCTTTCGTTCGGGAGCTGTACACGGGTCTCCAACAGGGTTTCGGCTCTTTCCTTGCGGACGACGCTGCCGAAGGTGTCCAGAAATGCGGCACGAAAAAGCTCCCAGGTCGTCAGCGTAGTTCTCTATTCTCGACCCATGTCCGGGCGGTGTCTTCTAGGGCGAAATACACGTGCCGCAGTTTGTATTCACTTGTCCAATCGCTGAAAACGGCGACCTGGTCGTACCTTTCCAGCCAGCTCTCCGGATCTTCTAGCGATGACCCGTGGAAGTTTGGTGGCTCCCGGGGCTGATGTAGCCGGATCGTTGTTGAGCTACTGGGGGGTCATCGTTACAGTCAAGGTCACAGCGTTAGGTTGCCTGGCGTCGCCGGGAAGAGGTCCGTACTCTGGGTTGTCTTGTAGTTCTTCCTGGCTACTTCGGCTTTGATCCCGACTGCGTGTGGCCGTCCGGAACATGGAGGAACCAGCACCTCCACCAGATGTCACGGTGTCGTGACGTCGACGAAGGCAGCAGTCAGCACGTCAGAGATGAAACTTTATTTGGACGAACTTGTGGCCGGGAAACTGAAAGTCAAACTACAGCAATACACTGATAGCGGCGAACAGAGCGTCGACCGTCGATCAACTGACAAGTGGTGAAGTGCGTCGGCATTTATACATGTGACGTCGAATATTCCTGTCTTATCACTGGTGGTCGCGCAAGCTCTGGAATAATCTAGGCTGTTCGCGGCCTGCGCGCAATCACAACAAAACGATCTAAAATAATCGTGATGCTTCTCGAACAGTGAGACGCGGTTTGCACTGAGCGTTGCTGACAGTCTTTGTGGGCGAAAACCGAATACAGCAAAGTAAAACATGAAGCGGTCGTGGCAATATATATACATATATATATATATATATATATATATATATATATATATATATATATATATATATATATATATATATATATATCGGACGTGTCATTCGAAGGTCGCAGTTTCGGTCCCTACCGGCGGCAAGTTATCTTTCCCACACTTTACTTTCTGCATATTTATATCCCAATTATTACGAATACCATCCCTTATACCTTCCATGACATTATTGTCCTCATTGATATTGCGTCTAACAAGCAAAGACAAGCCCTTAAAAGTCATCCTCTACGCTTCATCTATATATATATATATATATATATATATATATATATATATATATCCAGTGGAATCTCGTTGATACGTTTTTCATGGAAACTGGAAAATAAAACGTTTTTTATACCGGAAGCTAGACAGGGATGCCATTGCTGCCATATGCCTCGGCACACTCGAAGCTTGTAAAGAGGGCATTGGTGAGGGCGTGTTACACAAAGGCTTTGCATAAATCGTGCCAGCACTGCATTGGTTCAAGTTTTCAGAAGCAAACGGAGCCCCTGGCTTTGGCAGGGTACCCTTCACACTTGCTATTCGCCGTTGCGGAATAAAAAAGCCGGCAGATCCCACGCATTGTGGGAATCGATGTAATGCGAAGCAGCCAGCAAAGAGCTGCATACATCGTCTTGTATGTCATTGAGGAAAATGCGTGTCATGGTTTTCATGTTAACTCCTATTATTTATGTTCGTCACACAGTCACGTCGCGCAAGACCAATTCCGGGGTAGATCAAGCTAGCGAAACAGCCACCAGCGCGCCATGAGCGTGGCACGTAAGTCATGCTGTACAGGACATGCGTGTCATGATTTTCATGATAACTCGTGTTATTTATGTTCGTTACACGGTCACGTCGCAAGATACCAATTTTGGTGTGTATCAATCTAGCGAAACGCCCGCCAGCGCCCCATGAGCGTGGAACGTAAGTCATGCTGTGCATGACATGCGTGTCATGATTTTCATGATAACTCGTGTTATTTATGTTCGTCACACGGTCACGTCGCAAGATACCAATTTTGGTGTGTATCAATCTAGCGAAACGGCCGCCAGCGCCCCATGAGCGTGGCACGTAAGTCATGCTGTGCATGACATGCGTGTCATGATTTTCATGATAACTCGTGTTATTTATGTTCGTCACACGGTCACGTCGTAAGAGACCAATATTGGTGTATATCAAGCTAGCGAAACGGCCGCCAGCGCACCATGAGCGTGGCACGTAAGTCATGCTGTACATGACATGCGTGTCATGATTTTTATGACAACTCGTGTTATTTATGTTCGTCAAACGGTCACGTCGCAAATACCAATTTTGGTGTGTATCAATCTAGCGAAACGGCCGCCAGCGCCCCATGAGCGTGGCACGTAAGTCATGCTGTGCATGACATGCGTGTCATGATTTTCATGATAACTCGTGTTATTTATGCTCTTCACACGGTGACGTCGCAAGATACCAATTTCGGTGCATATCAATCAAGCGAAACGGCCGCCAGCGCCCCATGAGCGTGGCACGTAAGTCATGCTGTACATGCCATGCATGTCATGATTTTCATGTTAACTCGTGTTATTTATGTTCGTCACACAGTCACGTCACAAGATACCAATTTTGGTGTATATCAAGCTAGCGAAACGGCCGCCAGCGCACCATGAGCGTAGCATGTAAATCATGCTGTACATGACATTCGTGTCATGATTTTCTTATTATGACTTGTCATTTATGTTCGTCATACAGTCATGTTACGCCATACCAATTTTGGTGCACATTTGATTAACCAAGCGACCAGGAGAGCACAAAGTCGTAGGCGGATAGATAGATAGATAGATAGATAGATAGATAGATAGATAGATAGATAGATAGATAGATAGATAGATAGATAGATAGATAGATAGATAGATAGATAGATACGGTCAAAGTCGCAGAACTTCGCTAAGAAATGCTTCGCATTTAAAATTCCTAAAGTGTTCAGGATCGGGTGCCTGCTCAAAGAAGAACCGTGGTGGTGCCGTACATGCACAGGTTGTCGCACAACCTTGAAACGATCACACAGCTCTGCGATATCAGGGTGGCATTTTCAGCCCCTGAGAAGCTCTCCTGGTTGCGCAGAGCGGTGAACCGAGATTTGTGCAAAACAAAGCACCGCCACACGTCTCTGCCGTGTGAGCAAGAAGCCGTGTACTCTATGCCACTCTCATGCGGCAGGTATTATGTCGGAAAAGCGGGTAGGTGCCTTAATGTCCGTCTTAGAGAGCACCAACAGAACCTGTCAGCGGCCACGTGTAGTCATCTAGCGATGCACTGGCGTGGTTGGGGCTGCATTGCGCATTTATTTCGAGGGATGCAATGTAGGCAGGCATGGCGAGCAACTTGTTTGCGAAATTTTAGAGGCAGCCGAAACTCAGAGGCTTGGTAATAGTTGTGTCAGCAGGCTCAACCTTTCTTTCTCCATGAAGGAGGTACACTACCTACAGCGCATGTCATCTGAATAGCATTTTCGCCACCTCTTGTTATCTCTGTATCGTGTAACTTCCATGGCTTGTTTATCTTGTTTATCGGTTGGTTTTCGTGTTCACATTTGTAACTACATTTATTTTTTATATTCTTTACATTCGCTTTGTATCTCACGAGCGTGCTTGAGGTTTTATTATTTTTGATTGCACTGTCACTATTGCTTCATTGTCCTTATCGGCAACTTCTTACCACGAGGCTTTTCCGTCGCCTCTTTTCATCCAATTATGTTTCCGCTGATTTGATGCGTGCCGTAAAGGGGCGTTGTGCTCTAATTAATAAAGCTGTTGTGAGTACAGCGTTTTGTTAGTGTTCGGTTTTTTTACGCTGTTCACACCGTTCATAAGATACGAAGCGCGTCGAAGACTTCGAGTGCGTCGCTTGCTGTTGAACACCGATAGCCTTGGTCGGACTGCTCGCGTGGCTTGACGGAACTAGGTTCGAGCTAGTATACCTAAGAATAAACAAAAAAATTTCCAGATATATCGCTCAAGATCCACTTTCGTCGTCGTATAATCGATCTCTGGGCAAAAAAAAAACAAACGAAAATGTCATCGTAATAAAGGCATGAAAATGCGTTATCTTCAAAGGACGTTGGCCGCGAATAAAAAGAAACACGTATTATGCAGAATCGCAGCAATGCGATTCCACCACACACAGACACACACACACACACACACACACACACATATATATATATATATATATATATATATCTTTGTGTGTGTGCGTACGGAGCGTATTTCGGAGGGCTCCGTACACACGCAGTCAAGGAGCAGCAAAAGTCTGCTCCTTGCCTTCTCACATCACATGACAGAGCTTCTCCTCCGCTATTCTTGGACCAGCTCGTCTGCACAAGCCCGTCATATCTTCGAGATAGGAAGTCACAGTTTCATTGGGCATCTGGATGCAGGCCTGGATCACTCGTTCCGCCCGTTCGTGGCGATCAGCATTGGTGTAAGTGTCCGGCAGCCGACGGCAGAATTCACGCCCCGACATCAGTTGTTCCTTGCGGTACTGGTGCCACGTACTATCGCGCTCAGTATGAGCTACACCGCGGGAGCGCGTGACCAAACGAACTCTAAGGCTGTACACTTGCGCCGATTGTGGCGTGTTTTCGAGTTATCAGGGTAGGGTATGGCTGCTTTTGAGACTGCACATCACCCCCACTTGCTTTCCGCTCACCCTCGTTTTACCCGGCTGTATTATCAGCTTCGAAAACGATAACTGCCGCCGTAGCTTGAAGCCCAATCTTCGTCTTTTTCTTCAGTAAAGTAAAGGGTGAAAGCAAGCAATTGGGAGCAATGCGAGGAAGAGCCAAACTCTTTCCCGATAACTCCCGATAACTTGAAAATATGCCACGATAAGCGCATCTGTACAACCTTGCAGTGCGCTTGGCCACGCGCTTGCGCGGTGTAGCTCATTTGAGCGCGGTAGTACGTGCTTCGTCCTCGAAGTAAGTACACACGTCGTAGTTTTGCTGCGTTGTCCCATTTGTTCAAGGAAGCGACGCAGTCTAAGTCTTCCACATCTTCGTGCACGGTGCGCTGGAACGGCGTCGTAACCCGTGGGCTTTTAAGTGTGTAACGGTTCGCCATCGTGCTCTCCGTGCCGGCTGTGGTGATTTCAGTAGAAGTGCTGTTCATACCGGTTGAAGTGGTGCGAACGGTAACGTCTACTTCGGGAGGTAGTCTCACTATCCTGCGTATGGCCCGATGCATGGGAGTCTTGACTGGTACTGGGCCCGTGGTGCGGCTTGCAGGAGGGGTCTGCAACATCCGTGATGGCTACCTAAAATCTCCACCACGGGTCACGTCGCTTCAGGGGTCCAGGCGGTGTTTATTCGACGTAGAGCAGCAGGGCTCCTGGCAAGGCAAACGCGTCGGTTGGGCTCGCTCTCCAGACGGATAGCGCGCGCATTTCTTTCTTTCGTGGTCTGTGCCTATGCATGTCACCCGTTACTACAGGTGTAAATGTGCTATGCCAACGACAATGATGTCTTCACGACGTACACATCACGTAAATTGTGCCACTTACAGCACAAAAAACGCCAGGCCTACGCTGAAACCGCAGCACAGTCACAGCGAAAGCTGGAATAGCGGTGTTTCTAGAGCCGGTTCGAAGCTCTCTTAGGGCTAGTACTAAAAGTACCCACTACGCCATAAATACAAGCAAGGTACCCACTACGCCATAAATCACAATTTTTGTGAAGTTGAGAAGCACCTACTAAGCCGTTATTCGTCATTCTGTGGAGAAGCGAGGTGCCAGGTGCAAGTCTGCAAGACATTATGTGCACTTTGTTGTCGCGACGACTGATGATGAAGAATTATGGCTCAGACCTTTGTAATGAACTGGAAGCTTTAAACGGCCCACCAGTTATGCAATTTGCATTGGGTGACGCCCGGTCGGTATTTCCCTCTACCGCCATGCTGTTTAAGATACGTTGACGTGGGAGCGTGAGGGGGGGGGGGGCGAAGAACTTTACTGAGACCCCGAGGAAATGGATCAGACCGCGATAGCGTAATCCGCCCCGTTCGCATCGCCTTCTCAGTCGCTAGCCTGGCTTAGCGTCTCGGTGGACACTTCAACCGTGTCGCAAGGAACATCTGTGCAAGTAACATTGGCATGTTCAAACTATTGCGACAAGAGTTTGCCAACATGGGCGTCCTAGTTCCCCCAACCACCAGCCACACACCCCAGCTCCTGTCCACTCCCGCCCATAACGCTGAGGAACGCGCCGCCCCACTTGTTGCTGCTGCCACTTCGGTTCCACGCTTCCCACCACGCTACCGAAATCCATCAGAGTGGCGCACACCAGATGATCGGCCAATCTGCTTTTCTTGCTCTCGTGTTGGTCACATTTCCCGCCACTGCCGCAACAAATGGTATTCCCGACCAAGTTTTCCAAACGACCGTCCTCAAGATCGCGGACAGTATTCACCGCCACGTTTTGCCGATGACCACCTTCAGGACGCCCCACCTCGCCGTTCATCTCTACGCGCCGAACCATCCTACGCTGACGTCGTCGCTCAGAGACACTGGTCCAGCCGCTCGCCGTCGCCTCAGAGTCGCCAGGCACGCTACCCTCAACACCGCCGCTCTCCATCGCCGGTTTATTCTGGACAGGTCTCGGGGAAACTAGCGCATGCAGCTCCTGGAGGTGGCGCTGCATTGACAACTCGGACCGAAAAACCTCTACCGACCGCTAATTCCAGACGATATTTACTTACTGTTCTCATCGATGGCCTGACCGTTACTGCTCTAATCGACACTGGCGCCCACATATTCGTTATGAGTTCTCATCTTCGATCCCGCATGAAAAAAGTTCTCACACCCGCTGTGTCTCCTACAGTGCGAGTGGCCGACGGCAGCCGAACATCAGTTCTTGGTATGTGCACCGCCCGCGTCACTGTTGCCGGCCACCATACTTCAGTTCTCTTTCCAGTTCTCGACGCTTGCCCACACGATGTCATTCTTGGCATTCACTTCTTGACCGCGCACTCGGCCCTCATCGATTGTTCCGCCGGCACTTTACGGCTCGAGTTGCCTTTGTGCTCCGATGTTGCTTCTGCAAATCGCACACGGCTACGGTCCGTGGAGTGTCTACGGATACCGCCTCAGGCTGCTATGTACGTTCATATGTCGCCGTTCCCACCAGTTCCTGATGGCGACTATCTGGTAGCTCCCGTCATTGACCTGACCCTTTCCCGCAACATCGCCCTTCCGCATACTATAGTGAGTGTTGCCGACAACAGGACGCTTGTACCTATTCTAAACTTCTCTACGTTGACCCAGGTCCTTCCTGAAGGCATTGCCTTAGCAGAACTCTCAACTCTGGAGCAATGTACGGTTTCAGCTTTCACCCCTGACACCAAGACCGTCGCCGAGCCTGTCATAACCGCGCACAATAAGGCATTCCTGAACAAAATGATAGCCAGTGACCTGCTACCTTCCCAAGTTGAAGCACTCCGCAGTGTACTCTTTTCTTACCTCGACATTTTTGACCTCGACGACCGTCTCCTGGGCCGCACACGCGTCGTAGCCCACCGTATCGATACCGGCGACGCCAGTCCCCTTCACAAACGCCCTTGCCGTGTGTCTCACCCTGAGCGCCAAATTATACAGAAGGAGGTAGAGAAAATGCTCGACAAAGACGTCATAGAGCCTTCCTCAAGTCCCTGGGCATCACCTGTGGTGCTTGTCAAAAAGAGGGACAAGAGCTGGCGGTTCTGCGTCGACTATCGCCATCTCAATCGAATCACTGAGAAGGACGTCTATCCTCTATCTAGAATTGATGATGCGCTCGACTGCCTCCATGGTGCCAAGTATTTCTCATCAATTGCCCTTCGATCTGGATACTGGCAGATTTCTGTCGATGGCCGCGACCGCGAGAAGACAGCGTTCATCACACCCGACGGCCTTTACCAATTTAAGGTTATGCCTTTTGGGTTGTGCAATGCTCCTGCAACTTTTGAACGCATGATGGACTCTCTCCTACGCGGTTTTAGATGGTTGACCTGCCTATGCTATCTGGACGATGTCATTGTTTTCTCGTCCACCTTTGAAAGCCACCTTCCACGTCTGTCGGCCATTCTTGACGTTTTTCGCTGTGCTGGCCTCCAGCTTAATGCGTCGAAGTGCACCTTTGGACGCCGTCAAATTAAACTACTTGGCCACCTTGTTGACGCTGCTGGTGTCCAACAAGACCCCGACAAAGTCCGCGCTGTCCGCGAATTCCCGGTTCCACGTTCCACACAAGAAGTCCGCAGCTTTCTGGGGCTCTGCTCGTATTTCCGCCGTTTCGTCATCAACTTCGCGGAAATTGCTCGGCCACTCACGGATCTCCTCAGAAAGAACGTGGCTTTCTCCTGGTGTGACGACCAAGAACATTCCTTTGCGTCGCTGATTTCCGCGCTCACATCACCACCTGTGTTGGCTCATTTTGACCCAACCGCTCGAACAGAGCTTCGCACCGACGCAAGTGGTCATGGCATTGGTGCTATACTCGCTCAGATACAGAATGGCACAAACCGTTTTAGCGTACGCTAGCCGCCTTTTGTCACATTCGGAACGGAATTATTCCATTACCGAGCGGGAGTGCCTAGCACTCGTCTGGGCTATCGCGAAATTCCGTCCGTACCTATACGGACGCCCATTCCAAGTTATCACAGACCATCATGCTCTCTGCTGGCTGTCAACACTTAAGGATCCCACAGGAAGACTAGGCCGATGGGCATTACGATTGCAGGAGTACACGTTCTCGGTAGTGTACAAATTTGGCAAATTGCACAGCGATGCCGACTGCTTATCACGACACCCTGTTGATCCACCCAACTCCACTGAGGTGGAAGCTGATGACTGCATCTTAGCCATCACTGACTTTCTGCAGGTGGCGAATGAACAACGCCGCGACCCATCGCTGCGCTCCATCATTGACCGCCTTCAGTCCGGCAATGCCGACCCTTCACTGAGCACGTTCTTGCTTCAAGACAACGTTTTGTACCGCCGCAACTTACACCCCGATGGCGCGGAACTTTTACTCGTCGTCCCGCGTCATCTGCGCAAGGACATCCTGCAAGAACTTCACGACGCGCCAACTTCTGGACATTTAGGCGTATCCAGAACCTATGACCGCGTTCGACGACGGTATTCTGGAAGGGCCTTTATCGTTCAGTCCGCCGCTACGTCGCTGCGTGTGACCTGTGCCAGCGCCGAAAAAAGCCTACAACTCTCCCTGCCGGACGCCTTCAACCTATTGAAGTCCCAGCCAAGCCGTTTTATCGAGTGGGGTTGGACTTGCTAGGTCCCTTCCCAAATTCAGCAACAGGTAATAAGTGGATCGCAGTAGCTACGGATTATGCTACTCGGTATGCTATCACTCGAGCGCTACCGACCAGCTGCGCGGCGGACGTTGCAGATTTCCTTCTTTACGACATCATTCTCCAGCATGGCGCTCCTCGTCACTTACTCACAGATCGTGGTCGCTGCTTCCTGTCTCGTGTGGTTGACGACTTACTTAGACCTTGTGCTACTCGACACAACTTTGCGACTTCTTACCATCCTCAGACTAACGGACTGACCGAACGCCTCAACCGCAGACTGACGGACATTCTTTCCATGTACGTTTCTGACGACCACAGCGATTGGGACACTGCCCTCCCGTTCGTCACCTTCGCCTACAACTCGTCGCGTCATGAAACTGCCGGCTACTCACCCTTTTATCTTCTCTTTGGCCGTGATCCCTTACTACCTTTCGACACCCTGCTTGCGCCTGACCCTCCATCAACCACTTCATACGCTCAAGATGCCATCACCCGTGCTCTCATCGCACGTACAGTAGCCCGCGCTCGGTTCTCGTCATCCCAGACTGCACAGAAGTCCCTCTATGACAGTCGACATAGGGATGCCGATTTTCCTCCGGGCTTTCTCGTTCTACTCTGGCTCCCATCTCGTCGTGTTGGCCTTTGCGAGAAGGTTCTGTCGCGATACGTTGGGCCCTACCGGGTCTTGCGCCAGGTGACACCTGTCACCTATGAGATTTCCCCGGCCGCTAACTCATCGACTGCTACACCCAGTACTGACATCGTGCATGTTTCTCGCCTGAAGCCCTACAATGGTGACACGCCCTTCTAACCACAACAGGCACCGGGACGGTGCTTTGCCGACCGGGGTAATGTCACGGGTATAGGCCTGACTGGCTGCCCAGGCGTCGCTGCGAAAACGGTGCTAAAAAGCGCCCCCTACGACAAGTTCTTTGGTTTCGAGTAGTCAGACAGGCGGCCGCATGCAGCACTAAGCTCAGATGCGCAATGGAGCCGCCGCTGTCGGTTGTGCTGCGCTTTGGATCTCGGCCAGTTTCTGGCGTGGCTGAGTTCTTCAGGCCAAGCAATCTGCGTAAACGCAAGAAGCTCGTCAACGTCAAGTATATTTACGACGTGCAGGAGATTGAAGGAACCATTTCGGCGCGCTGCAACTCGCAAGTGCAGCGAATCTCATACGACGTTGAACTCGAGATAAGTTTTACGAGGCATGCTCGCGCGATTAACGACAGTGCATAAACGAAAAGATTGCTGTTAAGAAAGCCGACATGATTTGCATTACACGACGAAACGGAATCAAGAAAGGTTCAGGGCGAAGGCTAGCCGTCGGCGGCCCGAATGAGCGCATTCGCGTCGTGTGCCGTTTTCTGCCGCATTCAGTCGCAAACACACTTTTTCTCTATGCACGGTCGTAATTTTAAACATTTGCTTCTAGGGAATTCGTCAAATTCTGTCAGCGTGCGGTGGCGGTCGAGAAGCGACGGCGCGCAATGTTTACAGCAGGCCGCTGGAAGCAGCCGGCTGTAAGCTGCCGGAAAAATCGTAGGCACATACGCAGGGTGACTCTGGCATCGTTTTTCTCGTTTCGCACGAAATGTCGGCTGCATATCCTCGTGATCGCCGTCGGCAGCCACGGCGTGCCGTCTGGACTGCACACAGGGAATATATACATATATAAACGAGTGCACGCGCGTACGAAAAGTAATCAGCACGTTACGTTGCAAACCACGTTTTGCTCGCGTACTCATTTCACGCGTCGGACGGCACGTATCCAGCGGTTCCGTCGCTCCACTTCGTACGGATTTCAGGGGAACCAGTAAACCGCACATTAGGATCCTTACCCCCATGTTCGAGGCAATTAACCACGCAACAATAACGGCGGCGACCGCGCTTCGGGACCGCGCGCTGCTCAGAGCCGTCGCCCAGATCACCTGCTTTCGGCACGGTTTGTTGAAGCAGGGATCGCTCGTCAAACATGTCAGACTCTGCAGGCATAGCGGACAAGTTCCTGCGTACGTTTTAAGCACTTTTTGAGCCTGAAAACTAGGCGCAAAATTAAGTAAAACGCTTAAAGCAATTGAGAACTGCGTAACTCGCCGGTCGGCGTCCATTTTTGACTACCCAAGCAACTCCGGCGCACGCCACCAGGCTCCGCCACAGTACTCAAAACTCCAGCGCGTCAACCCTATGGAAAGGTCACTCTGGCACGGGCGCCGCATTGATACCGGATGGATGAAGACGACGACGACGACGTTGCTGCTGTGGGGCAGAGTCTGGAGCTGCCTTTGACCTGCGTTCCTGTGCACTGTGTGCAGTTTTAGCTCGACCAGTGCTTGCCGAATAAATAATCCCCGTAACAATATCCTAGAATGCCTACCTCACGTACAGTTGTGAAGTGCCCACTACGCAACGATTCTTCCTTTTCGAATTGGCGACGGGCCCACTACACGTCGGTAAGGTAACCAGCACCTGCGCTGATGCACACTTCGCTGATCTTGTTGCTGATAATTATGACTAATTGTGCCGGAGCGCTTTGTAATCGGTTGACCTTGGAACCACCGACTATTTGCGCTATTCACGCCTGATGTGATTACACGCTTCCGCCAGTTACTTTTATATGTGCTATGGCTACTGCTCGCAGTACATGACATTCGCATATGTTTTTTTTTCTTCAAAACTGTTTCAAGTGCTCGCATGGAGCTGTGGCAGAACGCCTGCTTGCCTCGAAGAACGCATGGCAAGCAGGTGCTCCCATCTGAACCGAATTTTAAAGACGATAGTCTTTCTTGGGGAACTTAAACGCAGAAATTTTGGTCTGTCTTTCTGTCTTTCTGTTTGTCGGCACGTCCCTCGATTCAGCCACTCGGCCAAAGTTTAACCACTTGCCCAAGGGCCAGTCGTCTTGAACTGGTACGGCTGTTCATACTTGTGAGCGTTGTCGATCAAAAAGTAAATATCATGCATATCTGAGGTGCAACATCACTAGGTAAGTATTAGGTGGCGTGTTCCTTTAATAGAGAATGCATACATACGTAATTTTGAGGAACCTAGTTTCTTAAGCTGCGCTGAAAATGCATAAGAATGGAAGCTTGAGCGAGTTGGTATGCGTTCATCTTTCTTGAAACAGCGCTCACTAGACGACGACGAAGTAAAAGAAGGCACAGGACAGGCAGCGCCTGTCCTGTGCCTTCTTTTACTTCGTCGTCGTCTAGTGAGCGCTGTTTCAACAAAGCTGAAAATGCGACTGCGCTGAAATTTGCCTTCCTCCGTGCCCTTCGCACGAGCTCATTGTTGTGTTTCGGTTCTGTATTGCACTGTACGAATGCCATGAGTTGGTGTTGAAAAACTTTAGTTTTGAGAAGGCCAAGAAGGTGAAAAAAATATTTAAAAAATGAAAAAGCAGCGTTGTGGGCGGCCTTCAGGCTGCCGGTTGTGGGCGCCGCTCTGGCGTTCGTGTTTTACCCAGGCGACGTGTAAATAAAAGAGTGTGTGGAGAGTACTCGTTGAGTGCGGACGTTTCTCTGCAAAGGTCTTCGCCTGCTGCTGCGCCGGGACTTCCAGCACGCAACACAGCACTCATGTTTCCCGACGTATTGCCAGATGGCGTCCATATCTCACACAGCACCTCTTCTATCGTCTTTACACGACATTTGCAGCGAAGCACGCAGATACGCGGCCAATTTTTTTTTTATTATTTATTTGGATGAATCTCCAAGTTGCGCTCCCGGATAGCGTCGCATGTTCGCTCACAACCAAGGAGGCTGACGCCGGAATTTCTGGGAGACGAGGTCTCTAACGCTGTTAATAAAGATGGCGTGGATGGCACCTCATTCCAGTTTCTTATACATGTAAGCATTGTGATCTATATTTATGAGAATTACCGAAAACAGTTGGCTATGAAACGAAACTAGTCTACGTCGCTTAATCACTGGTTCACATCGCCTAAGGCGCGGTTCATTGGAAAAAGAGCCAAATAATTGTCATATTTCTTTGAGGAGAAGCGAAAATCGTCACTGTGTACTATAAAATGACAATTTCAGGTATCAGAAAGTTGTTTATGGACGCTTGTATAACGACACGAAAGGCGGAAATCCTGAGATGCAGCTTTTTTACTGGCCAGGTAAGCAGTAATTTTAGAATTGTTGACTGACAGATTAAGAAAAAGATTGTAGGATATGAATATCTTTTTGCAAACGCTTTCATGAATATGGTCGTGTGTATTTATTTATTTATCAATTTATTTATTTATTGAATTACTGTTAACCATTTTAGAGGGTTTTTGCAGTACTTGGGTCGTAACACCAATAGGCCTGACTGGCTGCCCAGGCGGCGCTGCGAAATCTGTGCTAAAAAGCGCCCCCTACGACAAGTTCTTTGGTTTCGAGTAGTCAGACTGGCGGCCGCATGCAGCACTAAGCTCAGATGCGCAATGGAGCCGCCGCTGTCGGTTGTGCTGCGCTTTGGATCTCGGCCAGTTTCTGGCGTGGCTGAGTTCTTCAGGCCAAGCAATCTGCGTAAACGCAAAAAGCTCGTCAACGTCAAGTATGTTTACGACGTGCAGGAGATTGAAGGAACCATTTCGGCGCGCTGCAACTCGCAAGTGCAGCGAATCTCATACGACGTTGAACTCGAGTTAAGTTTTACGAGGCATGCTCGCGCGATTAACGACAGTGCATAAACGAAAAGGTTGCTGTTAAGAAAGCCGACATGATTTGCATTACAAGACGAAACGGAATCAAGAAAGGTCCAGTGACGAAGGCTAGCCGTCGGCGGCCCGAATGAGCGCATTCGCGTCGTGTGCCGTTTTCTGCCGCATTCAGTCGCAAACACACTTTTTCCCATGCACGGTCATAATTTTCAACATTTGCTTCTAGAGAATTCGTCAAATTCTGTCAGCGTGCTGTGGCGGTCGAGAAGCGACGGCGCGCAATGTTTACAGCCGGCCGCTGGAAGCAGCCGGCTGTAAGCTGCCGGCTGTAAGCTGCCGGAAAAATCGTAGGCACATACGCAGGATGACTCATGGCATCGTTTTTCTCGTTTCGCACGAAATGCCGGCTGCTTATCCTCGTGATCGCCGTCGGCAGCCACGGCGTGCCGTCTGGACTCCACGCAGGGAATATATACATATATAAACGCGTGCACGCGCGTACGAAAAGTAATCAGCACGTTTTGCTCGCGTTTTGCTCACGTACCACGTTTTGCTCGCGTACTCACTTCACGCGTCGGACTCCACGTATCCAGCGGTTCCGTCGCTCCACATCGTACGGCTTTCAGGGGAACCAGTAAAACCGCACATTAGGATCCTTACCCCCATGTTCGAGGCAATTAACCACGCAACAATAACGGCGGCGACCGTGCTTCGGGACCGCGCGCTGCTCAGAGCCGTCGCCCAGACCACCTGCTTTCGGCACGGTTTGTTGAAGCAGGGATCGCTCGTCAAACATGTCAGACTCTGCAGGCATAGCGGACAAGTTCCTGCGTACGTTTTAAGCACTTTTTGAGCCTGAAAACTAGGCGCGAAATTAAGTAAAACGCTTAAAGCAACTGAGAACTGCGTAACTCGCCGGTCCGCGTCCATTTTTAACTACCCAAGCAACTTCGGCGCACGCCACCAGGCTCTGCCACAGTACTCAAAACTCCAGCGCCTCAGCCCTATACAAAAAACCTTCACATCAGCAGTAACAATAAAACTTTGGCTGGAACAGTTTTGCTGAACATGTACACATTAAGAAGGCTACATGCATAAGATAAAGTCGCAGTGAACGCAATATTCATATCTTACAAACGCGAACAACTTACAAACGCGAGTAACACCGGTAACAGTTACAGCAAATGCAAAGATTGGCAAGCAAGCCAATACATGAAGTAATCAAAAGAAAGGAAGATACGATACGATGCTGTCAGGCTTATGATTATGTGCTATGTGTATTTTGCAACATTTCTAGAAAGTCGTCAACTGTACGCTGTTCGACTATAACTCGGTCGAGAGCATTCCATTCACGAATGCACCTAGGAGAAAAAGAATACTAGAATGTGTTCCGTGAACATTCCTTCATGGTTCTCGTATCATATTAGTGCGACATCGGGAAGTTAGAAAAAAAAATCGCAGCATATCCACGGAGTGAATGATGATGTGTGGGCGAAGCTGCGGAGGTTCATCGGTAAACCGTGAATCTTCCGTGAATTCTGCCCAGTATATCATCACCGACGTGAGATCGGGTGCGTTTATACTAAAGGTTCGACGAGTTATGACGACCTTGCAGCTCACTTTAATTTTACATGTACGCTGTGAATTTTCATTGTTTAGAAAACCATTGCCTTAGAAAACATCTGGCATCTTTCGTTAAGCAGCTGACGTCTTTTCGTTTTGCTTTAGAAACATCTGGCGTTCTTTCGTTTTGCTTTTCGAAAACATCTGGCGTCTTTCGTTGGTTTATTTCATCAATCAACGGCGTTTTGAACAAAATTTTTATTGTTTAATCACGCACAGGAGAAATCTCACCAGGCACTACCTTGGAGGTAAACAATGACTGCTAATGGGAATGAGAGAGAAGAAGTCGGCTTTTAGCTAACACTTACACTTCTACTTCTACTAACGTTTCCTACTGGAACATGCCAATGGCTGCTAATGGGGAATGAGAGACAGAAGAATTCGGCTTTTAGTTAATGCGCACGCTGCGAATTTTTTATTGTTCAACAACGTACAGGAAAAATCTCCCACCGGCACCACCTTGCAGGTCAAGATCTGGTACTAGCGTTACGACTGGTTACGCACTTCTACGACTACGACTACGAGGGACGAACGGGTGCCGCCTTAAGGAGCTTCGCCCCTAAAACACGTGAGATAGCTGGGAGGAAGCATCCCATTTGTTGTACTTGCTTACCCACTTGTAATGCCTGAGCGATTCGTCCACGTATTCGTTGGCCTTCCCGGTGAAGGGACGTGGCTCCTTGAGGTGCGTCCAAGAACTGCTGGGTCTGGTTCCAGAGTGTCTCCATCGTTGGACATGATGGGCCAGGAAGGAGGGAGGCTGGTGAGGCGACGACTTCGGCGAAGTCCGAAAGGTAGCGGTTCGTCGTTGGTTGTTTAACCCCGCACCTCTGCCCCAAGCCCCGAGCCTCTACTGTGAACGTAACGGTGTTACGTTAACAGTAGGGGGTTGGGGTTTCTTGGCAGTAGGCTTGGATGGTGAGACCACACAGGACAAAACTGCCGAGATATTCTTTTTTTCCAACCTACACTTTTCTTCTCCGTCTTAGTCCCGCACATACGCGGCGTGATAATAACACAGCCGATTTTGTTTCCGCACTACATATTTGAAATAACTTTCACTTTTGAGTCCCTTTCCAGCGGTTCACTTCCATTTTCGGTCTAACATCACACGGGGAGTTAGAAAAAGCTATTAATATATAAATTCCGACAGATACCACGCAATGTGGAAGCTGACTCCATGCGAATCAGGCAACGATAGCCTATGCCGTATTTCTTTTTTTACTTTCAGCGAAGTAGGAGGTCGACCGGCTTCTGTGTGCATTATGAGCAGCTCTGCGCATAACGTGATCTCACCTCGCACGTGTACACTCGCTCCCTAATGGTAGCTTATGGTCGGACGTAACGTCGGTACTCATGTTAGCACTCCGACGTTAGTTTCGTCGGGACATAGTGCACTTTGCGGTGCGATAATGATCATATTATAAGTAGCGGTTGTCGGCGTATTCCTCCCATCCTTGACTGTAGCGTGATGAGACGTAGGAGCACACAGGAAATGTTTATTGCATCGTTACAAAGTCCGATAGCCAACACTGAAACCACAAAGGCGTCGCGTCGCGCTCACACGACACCTGTGCAGAGTCTTTTTCTGAAGCAGTTTCAAGCACTGGCGTGACTCTATGGTAAAATTTACTCGACTGCCACGCAGAACGCGTGTTCGAGTCCGACGCCGCCGACGCCAGCAATGGAGATTGCCAAGCCCACTTCTTGTTTTATTTTGATGTGCTTGGGTTTGACCAGCAAGGACGGTTATCAACGCTCGACGGTGTCCGCGAAGCAGTGTTCCAGAAGCTTCCCGATTGTACTAGATCGTTTTGTTAAGATTGCGCGCCGCACGCGAATGTTCCAGCTTTGTCTGGAGATAACGCCGCCACCAGCGATATCGCTGGAAAGTTCGATAGCGCCTGTATAAAAGCCGACGCGCTTGACCACTTGTCAGTTGATCGACGGTCGACGCTCTGTTCGCCGCTATCAGTTTGTTGCTATAGATGGAGTTTCATTTTCCCGGCCACAAGTTCGGCCTAATAAAGAGTTTCATCTCGGACGTGCTGACTGCTGCCTTCGTCGACGTCACGACCACGTGACATCTGGTGGAGGTGCTATTCCTTCATGATCCGGAGGCCCCCGTCATGCCGTGAACCCAGCCCCCAGCGCGGAGAAGACATCGATGCCAACCACGACCAGCGAGCTAGCCGTAGGCAACAAGACCTAGCACCGGAGTACGGGCCTCTACCCGACAACACTCGGAACAGAAAGGCCTGGACCACGACTGCGGCAACGATGACAGACACTGCGCCACCGCCCGCGATCGTGATGCAGCAGCCAAGGGAGCCGCCGATCTTTCGGGGATCATCATGTGAGGACCCAGAAACGTGGCTCGAGTCGTACGAGAGGACTGCGGCCTTCAACAACTGGGACCTCAGCGACAAGTTAAGCTACGTGTACTTCGCTTTGGAAGACAGCGCCAGGCCGTGGTTCGAGAACAGGGAGTGTACGCTGACAACGTGGGACATCTTCCGGACCAGGTTCCTCGCAGCGTTCACAAGCGTCGTGGGAAAAGAAAGGGCCGCCGCTTTATTGGAGACGGGTCCAGCTCCCGAATGAAAAAGTGACAATCTTCGCGGAAGAAATGGCCAGACTCTTCCGCCACACCGACCCTAACATGACCGAGGAGAAGAAGGTCCGTTTCCTCATGCGAGGAGTAAGGCAAGAGCTCTTCGCTGGGCTCATGCGGAACCCACTCAAGACAGTCCAGGAATTTGTCTCCGAGGCCACAACAATCGAGAGCACGTTGGAAATGCGCACCCGGCAATACAACCGCCGCTTGACCCAAGACAGCACAGTGGTTCAAGCTATCGGCTCCGACGATCTGCGCGAGACCATAAGGGCCGTAGTGCGCGAAGAACTTCGTCGAATGTTCCCATCGTGCCAGGCTCAAGATGCCTCGATCGCAGACATCGGCCGACAGGAAATCCAGCAGTCCCTGGGCGTCCATGAGTCAGCGCAGCCGCAGCTGCAAGCAACGAGCTATGCTGCTGCAGCCCGACGCAACGCCCCCCTCCTCGACCACGCCAAGACGCCGCGCCGCCCAAGCAGTTCCGGCGCGTGGCACCACCACCGCCACCATCGACGTCATACCGCCCGCCAGCCGGCCAGCGATACACGCCGAGGAAGACCGACGTTTGGCGCGCCCCTGATAACCGCCCGCTCTGCTACCTCTGCGGGGAGGCCGGCCACACGTACCGCCGATGCCAGTACCGACAGATGGGGCTACGCCGATTCGCCGTTAACGCGCCGCGCCCGCGGCCAGGCGAACGGCCTCGCGACATCGACGACTACCTCACCGGAACACAGTGGCAAGAACGACGACCTTCCCGCTCGCCGTCGCCCGGCCGCTACATGTAACCGCACAGCCTGCAGTACACTGGCCCAAACCGCGGCCGGTCGTCTAGCCCGTATCCGGAAAACTAAGGGCAGCAACCGATGGAGGTGCGGTTGCTGTACAACGAACTACCGAAGATCCTCCACCGCCGAGGACAACGCCTCGACCCAACCGCAACGCAAGACGACGAACTAGCGACCTCGACGTTCTCATTGACGGCCACAACGTCACCGCTCTCGTCGACACTGGAGCCGACTATTGCGTCATCAGTGGGCCTTTCCCCACGAAGTTGAAGAAAGTTAAGACTGCTTGGGAAGGCCCCGTAGTCCGTGCCGCTGGAGGCCATCTGATAACGCCGTCTGGAGTCTGCACAGCAAGAGTAACAATCAATAATCGCACGTATCCTGCGAGTTTCGTAATCTTGCAACACTGCTCCAGGGACGTCATACTTGGTATGGATTTCTTAAATGATAACGGCGCCGCCTGATACGAATCCATGTCACCATGCCCTGAACGTGCCCGAGGATCAAGTTACCATCCCGCCTCGCTCCAGCGCCATAATTTCCGTCAGCACCGAAAAAGCTGAAGACATCTAAGGTGTCATCGAGAGCGATCAGCGTTTGCTACTAGACCGTGACATAAGAGTCGCAAGGGGCAGTGCTCGGTTGCATGAAGGAAAAGGAAGCGTGATGCTAACAACTTCAGCCAAGAATACAGGCACCTAAGCAAGGTTACGACAATTGCATACATCGAAGAAATCTTGGCCGTCAGCGATGCGTTTGCCTTTTCAGATTCTGACGAAGCTACGACGACTACCCCAATACATGAGCCACCCTTCGACGTAAACCCAAGTCTTCCCGCTCGCCAACACCAACAGCTTCGATGCCTTCTGCAGGAAAACAAGGGCTGTTTCTCGTCGTCATCGCGGGTCCGACAAACGCCCCTTGCTAAGCACCGCATTATAACAGAAGAAAATGCTCGACCACTCCGTCAGAGTCCCTTCCGGGTTTCGACGCGGGAACGGGAGGCCGTGAAGAAACAGGTCGACGAAATGCTACGCGATGACCTCATCCAGCCGTCGAAGCGTCCGTGGGCATCCCCCGTGGTGCTAGTGAAGAAGAAGGATGGGACTCTCCGTTTTTGCGTCGATTATCGTCGCCTGAACAAAGTCACGAAGAAAGACGTGTATCCCCTTCCCCGGATAGACGACACTCTGGATCGATTACACAACCCAAAGTACTTTTCGTCGATGTACCTGAAGACCGATTATTGGCAAATAGATGTCGACGAGAGAGACCGAGAAAAGACCGCCTTTATAACACCAGACGGCCTGTTTGAGTTCAAGGTCATGCCTTTTTGGTCTTTGCTCGGCACCTGCGACTTTTCAACGGGTTATGGATACAGTACTGGCCAGCTTGAAGTGGCAGACGTGCCTCGTGTACTTGGACGACGTCGTTGTGTTTTCCTCAAACTTCGACGAACACCTTCGGCGCCTTGAAGCTGTAATTCAAGCAATCAAGACCTCCGGACTCACTTTAAAGCCTGAACAGTGCCGCTTCGCGTACAAGGACCTCTTGTTCTTGGGTCATGTGATCAGCAAGGATGGTGTTTGCCCGGACCGTGAAGGAATTTTCACGGTTCGCCGAGCCACTGACGCAACTCACTGTTGTGTCGTGCATATCAATTAAGACATATCAAAGGAAACATTCGTTCCTCATTCTTTATTTCTTCTTCGTTGTCTTCACTGAGGCGGCCGCCGGGCACGTGCCATCTCCTGGGGCCGTAGTCGGCAGTGACGCCTTATACGACATATCCCCTTTTGCGAAAAGAAATAGTTGCTACCTAACATATTCCTTGAACTTCTGCAGTGTCTTCTTCTTACGAGTGCTCCTTCTAATACGCGCTTGAGATCCCCACATATTGGGTGAAACTTGCGCACTGTCTGCTGCGAGTGGTTCAGGAGAGTCCGCATTTTCATGACTATCCACTCTTGATGTGCCAGGATGCGATAGATCACCCATAACTGTACCAGACGATTGAGTGGATGCCGGTGACCAGTTCATAACAGCAGATGTGCCTGATCTCATTTTGCTGACAGCTGCAGGGTGAACAGCAGCTAACTTGGACGCGTTCCACACTCGTCCATCTTCCAACAAGTACGAGGCTGGTCCACGCTTTTCAACGATCTTTTTGGGCGCGGAGAACTGTGAAGATAGCTTTCCAGGAATGGCAGATAATTTAACCCGCACGTAATCACCAACGGCGATGTTTGGTTCCTTGGCTCCGCGTTTTTCATCTGTATAGCTCTTCGACCTGGTTTGCTTGTTTTTCACGCGCTCTCGCAACTGCTCAATCGCCCTTGACGGGTCCATGCTGAAGCATTTGTCGGGCATGCCCACTAAGTCGAGCCTTGTTCGAGGTTGGCGTCCATGAAGAAGTACAGCGGGCGCAACACCAGTTGTCGCGTGAGGCGTACATCGATATATTTGCAGGTAATCAAGCATGGCTATTTTTACATCACGGCGTTCAAACAGAGCCAGTTGTATGAATGACTTCAATATCCTGTTGAATCGTTCCAACAAGCCGTTAGCTTGCGAGTAGTACACAGAAGAGTTGTAATGCTTGATTCCACGTTCTGCGAGTAATCCTTCAAAATTTGCTGATGAAAACTGTGGCCCGTGATCGGATACGAGACCACGTGAGTATCCCTCGCGTGCAAAAAGTTCAAGTAAGAATTTCTTCACTGTAGGTGTGGTCGCGTCTCTTACGAAAGCCACTTCAGGCCACTTCAGGCCACTTGCTGTAATGGCAAACGGTTGTAGTGATTGTAATGGCAAAACGGCAGTCGGCTGAAGCTTGCGTGAAAGGTCCTACGATGTCGATTGCAACTTTTTCCCAAGCTTTGTCAGGAAGAGGAGCGGGTTGCATTGGCGCTGCAGAGGTACGTGCAGACTTGTCACAGGACTGGCAAATCACACATGTGCGCACAAGCTCTTCAATATGACTGTCCATGCGCGGCCACCAATAGGACTCTCTCAGGCGAGCTTTGGTACGCCTAATGCCTGGATGTGACTCATGGGCCAGATCCATAAAAGGGCGTGTCATAGACGCTGGCACGACAATCCTTTCACCCCGGCACAAGATATCATTTACAACTGAGAGTTCAGCTCGCACATGAATGTAAGGCAGCAGCTCTTTCGACAAAGATTTTTTGTCAGGCCAAGAAGTAATCGTGAAGTGCTTGGCTTGAGAGAGAGCGGGGTCGTTAGCGCTGGATTCTTGAAGCTCTTGCATGGTAACGACTGGAGACAGGAAGCATATGAATTCTTCTTCGTGTGCATCGCGGAGTAAACTCTGTACGAGCAGCCGGGAAAGAGCGTCAGGCACGACGTTTTCCCTACCATTTCTGTATTCCACGGTGTAGTTGTAGCACAGCAACCGTGAGGACCAGCGCGCAATCCTTAATGGACGGTGACCGGTACCTTTCGTTGAAAGAAGCGTAACCAATGCCGCATGGTCAGTCCGTAAGATCAAAGGTCTCCCCCACAGGTAAACGTGCCAATGTTCGCAAGCCCAGACGCAGGCAAGAGCCTCGCGTTCGCCAACTGAGTACTGCCGTTCATGTGGCTGCAGGGTACGCGAGGGTTGCAGGGTTGCTGAAGTACCGCACCTAATCCATATCCTGAGGCATCAGTCGTGACGTACACTGGTAAGTGAGGATCGAAAAGATGTAGAACCTCGCAAGATGTTAGAAGAGCCTTCAGTCGCTCGAAACTGCCCTGTGCTGCCGCAGTCCAAACGAAAGGTGCATTTCCTCGAAGCAAATCACGCATTGGCAACACAACGTCAGAAAATGGGGGATGAACTTGGAGTAGAAACCTGCAAGTCCCAGCATCGAACGAAGTTCCTTGATGTTTTTAGGTGACGGTGCCTTGGTTATCGCCTCAATGGATGACATAAGTGGGAATAACCCTCTAGCGCTGACATGACCAAGAAAAGTCAGCTCTGCGACGTCAAAAACACACTTGTGGTTCAACCTGAGGACCGCATCAGAGAGCCGTTTCAAAACAGCGCACAAATTGCCCAGATGATCCTCGCGGGAGCGTCCTACACGATGATGTCGTCAATGTAAAATAAGACGCATTTGCACCCTTTTAGGATCAAATGCATCATCTTTTGAAATGCTGAGGGCGCCGATGCTAGTCCGAAGCAAACCCTTTTGAAGCTAAAGAGTCCGTCATGAGTTATGAAGGTAGTAAGGTCACGGCTCTCTCTGGACTGAGTGGTAACTGGTGGTACGCAGAAGCTAAGTCGAGCTTTGAGAATCGCTGCGCCCCAGCCAAGCTGTTCAGTAGGTCTTCAGTTTGTGGCAAAGGAAAACTGTCCACTACCACAGCTTTGTTTGGCTCCCGTAGGTCAACGCACATGCGAATCGAGCCATCCTTTTTTCCACTCACGAAGGCTGACGTCGAATTCAGGTGGGAAATGTCGCAAGTTCAGGCATTTCAAGAATTGAAACGACGCCTGCAGACGCCTCCGCTACTCGCACATTTCGACGAGCACGCCGATAAGGAAATCCACACCGAAGCAAGCAGCGTAGGACTCGGCGCTGTCATTGTGCAGAAGACCGACGGATTGGAAAGGGTCATCAGTTATGCTAGCTGGTCGCTATCAAAGGCAGAAATCAACTATTCCACGACAGAAAAGGAGTGCCTCGCCATCATCTGAGCCACATCGAAGTTTCGCCCCTACATCTACGGCCAGCCCTTCAAGGTTGTGAGCGACCACCACGCCTTGTGTTCGCTAGCCAACTTGAAGGACCCTTCAGGTCGCCTCGCACGGTGGAGCCTAAGACTTCAAGAATTCGACATTACCGTCGTTTACAAGTCCGGAAGAAAACACTCCGACGCCGACTGCTTGTCTCGTGCCGCCGTCGACGCACCGCCGTAGGACGACCACGATGATGACTGCTTCTTGGGAACCATAAGTGCTGACGACTTCGCTGAACGACAGCAAGCCGACCCAGAACTCAGGGGCCTTGTGGAATACCTCAAGGGTAGGACCGCCGTCCTTCCGAAAGTATTCAGGCGGGAATTGGCGTCATTTCTCTTGAAAAACGACGTCCTCGTAAAGAAGAACTTCTCTCCGGCCCGGACCAACTACCTTATCGTTGTGCCTTCGGCACTGCGACCAGAAGTTCTGCACGCCCTGCACGACGACCCGACGGCTGGTCATCTCGGCTTTTCCCGCACGCTCGCGAGGATACAGGAAAAATACTACTGGCCACGCATTCCTGCCGACGTCGCCGACTACGTCAAGACGTGCCGAGACTGCCAGCTACGGAAGACACCACCGACTAGGCCAGCGGGACTTCTGCAGCCAATTGAACCACCTCACCGGCCGTTCCAGCAAATCGGGATGGACCTACTGGGGCCGTTCCCGACGTCGACCTCCGGCAACAAGTGGATCGTCGTAGCAACTGACTACCTCACCCGCTACGCCGAGGCCTTGCCCAAAAGCAGTGCCGCCGAGGTAGCCAAATTCTTCGTGGAGAACATCGTCTTGCGTCATGGCGCCCCAGAGGTCCTCATCACAGACAGAGGTACCGCCTTTACTGCGGACCTAACTCAGGCGATCTTCAAATACAGCGAGACGAGCCACCGCCGCACCACCGCCTACCACCCACAGACCAATGGCATCACCGCGCGTCTAAATAAGACCATCGCTGACATGCTGGCCATGTACGTCGACGTTGAGCACAAGACGTGGGACGCCGTCCTTCCGTGCGTGACCTTCGCTTACAACACCGCCGTCCAAGAAACGACGCAGATGGCGCCGTACATGTTGGTCTACGGCAGAAGCCCGGCGGCGACGCTCGACGCCATGCTACTGAACGTCACCGACGAAGAAAACCTCGACGTCGCCGCTTACTTACAAGGTGCCGAAGAAGCTCGACAGCTCGCCCGCCTGCGTATCAAGACCCAGCAGTACACCGACAGCCGCCGCTACAATCTTCGACGACGGTTCGTGGAATACCAGCCCGGCGACCGTGTTTCGGTTTGGACGCCGATTAGCCGACGTGGGCTTAGCGAAAAACTCCTTCCGGCGATACTTCGGGCCATACAAGGTTCTTCGGCGTCTCGGCGCTGTTGACTACGAGGTCATACCGGACGGCATTACAAACTCCCAGCGACGCCGCGCACGACCTGAAGTCGTCCAGTCGTGCGCCTTAAGCCGTTTATTGCGCGTTAGCGAACCTGGGGACTCTTTTTCCTTTGTTAGTGTAATTTATTTATGTATGCACTTGTTTTTTTTCTCTTCTTTGTTCTTTCACAAGCATCGGGACGATGCTTTAGAGGGGGGCAACGCCACGCCCACCTCTTGTTTTATTTTGATGTGTTCGGGTTTGACCAGCAAGGACGGTTATCAACGCTCGACGCTGTCCGAGAAGCAGTGTTCGAGAAGCTTCCCGATTGTACTAGATCGTTTTGTCAAGATAGCGCGCCGCACGCGAATGTTCCAGCTTTGTCTAGAGATAACGCCGCCATCAGCGATATCGCTGGAAAGTTCGATAGCGCCTGTATAAAAGCCGACGCGCGTGACCGCTTGTCAGTTGATCGACGGTCGACGCTCTGTTCGCCGCTATCAGTTTATTGCTGTAGCTGCAGTTTCATTTTCCCAGCCACAAGTTCGGCCTAATAAAGAGTTTCATGTCGGACGTGCTAACTGCTGCCTTCGTCGACGTTATGACCACGTGACAATATTATGCGGCATATTATGCGACATTGGCCCCTGAGCGGTATCACGTTAACATTTCCAAAATTTATTCTCGCCATTTTGAAGTCGAAATAGACTGTGAATGACATGTGGCGCACAGCCACATTCTTCGAGCCATGATATTTGGCGATGTGCTACACCAGTCTCAAGCAATTTCTTTCGTGACGTACGCGACAAGCATACGACGTACGCGACGTTATTCATGTCATAAAGTGTTAATTGTGCTGGCCATACACTGATGTCCTCCTATTCCAACTTCGGAATCTACCAAGACGACGACCACGACCGCACCCAGATGTAGATAGATAGATAGATAGATAGATAGATAGATAGATAGATAGATAGATAGATACGGTCAAACAAATTGCGCGACAAAACACGGACAGAAGACAAGTACAAACACAGCGCTGTGTTTGTACTTTTCTTCTGTCCGTGTTTTCGTCGCGCCATTTCTTTGACGTCATGGATCACCAACTAGCCCGAAATGCTGCTCTCATTAAGGTAATATTAATAATATCTGGGGTTTAACGTCCCAAAACCATGATTTGATTATGAGAGACGCCGTAGTGGAGGGCTCCGGAAATTTCGACCACCTGGGGTTCTTTAACGTGCACCTAAATCTAAGTACACGGGCCTCAAATATTTTCTCCTCCATCGAAAATGCAGCCGCCGCAGCCGGGATTCGATCCCGCGACCTTCGGGTCAGCAGTCGAGCGCCATAACCACTAGACCACCGTGGCGGGGCTCTCATTAAGGTCAAAGTACCTTTGGTTCCTCAAGAAAAGCTTCGTATTTAATAAAAATTAATTATATGTTAATGTTATATTTAGAGCTCCGTCTTTTCGGTGTTTTTTGGCAGAAATTGGGCGTTTATCGGCGTTTATTTCTCGTAAATCTCCAGTCCTCCGAAATTACAACTTTAATTTGTATTCAGGTCACTACTTCGATACCTTAGATAAAGTGATATCAGAACACGGAAACATCAGAACACATGAAGCGCATTTTTGTTGACTGGAACTTTTGAACGCACAAACACATATACACTATGGGGGCGCTCGGCGGCTGTGAGCGCGTAGAAGAAAACGACGATCGCGCGGCCGTTGACGAAGAGAGAGCCGAGAGCGCAGGAGGTGACGACGACACTGATGCCTGGGAAGGAGCAGCTCATGGCGCTGACAGTGAAGTCGAAGAGGGCGCGGACGAAGTCGCGTACTATGAGGAGGGTAAAGGCCTGACCAGAGACGGCGAATGGGACGAGATGGAGTGCGTGGACGCCGACGATGCAAAGGTCGTGGATGATGTGGACAGTGCCACGAGTGCTGAGGACGAGAGAGCTGTCGCAGAAGCTTCGGGCAACAAGGCTGAAAAATCCGAAAAAGCCGAGAAGAGTAAGGGGGAGAAACCCGAAAAGCCCGATGAGCAATCCGGGAAGCCAGTGCTAGGACCGGGCAAAGGACCGTCCCTGTCGGAGACGACGCCTGGTACCAACCTCGGCGAGGGCCGTAAAGTGCACGCCGGAGACAAAGGCAATCAGACCTTCTACGTGGATGTCGCGCCCCTGTGGCTCCCGAGGTCACTTGCGTTCAACGACTACTACCTGGAGGAGTGGCCGCCACCCGCACGTGAATGGTCTGGAGGGCTACAACGGCAACGACATGCGACAACGACAACGGCTTATGACTCGCTGGGACCGGTGCTGCGCCAGGAGCATCGGCGTTCCATCATGCTCTCGACCGTGGTCATGCTGACGACCGTGGTCGTCAACCTGAGCGAGTCCGGTGCGCCTCCGTCTTCGGACGGCAGCAGAGTTGCCTCGGCTGCGCGCGTCAGCAGTTCCCGTGACCGGTAGCCCATGAGGTCCCACAGAGAGTTGTGGGCGGACGGCGCCGGCATGTGGTCGTGTGTGCCACGCGCAGTCCGCCGTGGCCAAGGATAGCCAGGACAGGACACTTGCGCGCACTACCCTTGTGAAGTTGCCCGCGTACTTCTCGCTCGCTTTTTTCCGAGGGGAGGGGGCAGTATTGGGGCGCTCGGCGGTTGTGAGCGCGTCGAAGAAAACGACGATCGCGTGTGCGCTCGTCTCAAGCGGCAGCCGCTGGCAGCGGGCAGTTGCGGGCAAGGCTTGTACCAGTAAAGATGTGTCTCTTTGGGTCTTGGCGTCATCTCTTCAGGGTTCAGGGCTAACCGCAGCCGCAAAACCCCACAACACGCCAGCACAAATACTTGAATACAAAACACCTACGTTTGTGGGTATTACAACCTTAAAGCTTGTTGTAATAGACGCAAGCATAATTAACGAGGTCCGTATATTGGAAGTCGTCTGGCCCACCCCAGTGCCGCAAGGGGACCGTATATTAAGATCTACTGTCCCGCTCCCAGGGACCCTACATACGTTCACGTCTCTCGCTTCGTACGCGACAAGTCCTCTAAATGTGCGGTGGGTTCGGTCTACGAGTTACTGTTTAGGTGAGGTAAAGTATATATGGGCCAAACCTACCGATGTGTCAGTGACCGCTTAGATCATACCATTTCGAAAGTTAACGGTGCAGGGTCATACTGGGAGTTGAAACCGAAGTTTCTCGGACAAATCCGTGTTGTCAGGAATTTTACCAGCAAGTGTTCATTAGATGTTTTCGGATTTATCCGAAAAAATTCGAGCCCTATAATTATGAGCCACATGATGACGTTCACGAAAGCTAATGCACGCATTGCCAGAGATATTCTTTATGTTTACGGTGCCATTCTCCTTCGTGCATCTGTTCCGCGTACCAAGGGGTAAATGTTTTTTTGTTTTTTTTTCATTCTTACTATCGCACGATTTGCCAGACCACACTGTGTAACATGTGTTGGGCGACGGCTGAGTTGGCTCGGCACGTGCGGGAAGGGCCGAGCGGGTCTTGTTTGTCGAGTGTTTAATAGACCCCAGCCGACTTCACCTACTTGCTTCTCGCGTTGTATGAAGGTGACGACACGCCACGTCGGCTACGATCGTGCCGCTGCCTACATGCTCACGAACTAGTGTTATTAGGCCGTTTTCTAACGAAGAGATAAAATCTTTGCTTTAGAATTGCAAATTGCCTTTTCTCAATGCCAAAAGCGGAAGTCTTATTCAATGGGTAGATACGACAAATATGTGGCTTGTGCGTTCGTTGTTTCAAACGTTCCTTATTGCTCTAGGAAGCACAACACTTTCGAAAAATCAGAATCAGAGTCATCGAATCAATTACAAAATTTGCGCATACAGAATGAGGTCCCATAATCAGAGACTGAATCCGAATTTCCTATAGTACTGAATATACAAAACATTATATGATTCAGTAAACATTGGTACAGAAAGCAGGCAATAAAATATATAGCAGGCAAAAAAAAGAGGTCTACTGAAGAAAAAGCAATAGCAGAAAGCAGCAAATAGAAAAAATAGAGGTAATTCAACTCTCCTAAACAGTTTCAGGTAATTACATGGTGAAAGATGGTAAGAATTTAACGACGAAAAAGAAAACGAAACAGTGACGTCTGATTTCAGCAATGTAAGATGATGATGCGATACTTCATTAACATTAGGTTGCGGGAAGACATGAAAGGGAATGGGAGTAATAGAGGTGACAAAAACTAACCAGATTCAATTAATCAATCAGTAAGTTTGTTATGACATAAAACGATGTTGCAGGGAGTAAAATATACATACAAGGGTCCCAAAGTACAGGACTGCAACCGGACCGTCGGTGATGACTACAAATAAACAAAACAAGGCTAAGCAACTGTTAAAATCGCAGAAAAAAAACAATATACAAATCAGAATGAAAAACAAATAATAAATACAGTGTAAAGCAACACAAAAAACGACAGGTCAACTATGTAACAGAAACTCTTTAATGAGTTTTTGAATGAAATTTAAGAAACTCTACATTTTAGCGAAATGGGCAAATTACTCCATATGCGGATGGTACAGAAGAGAGGAGATAATTTACCATAGTTAGTGTTAACCTTAGGAAGTAAAAAGTTATTGTTAGCTGCAAACCAGGGTGTGTTAGTATTACTTAACATATTATGATAATGAAATTAGCCGAGAGTTGATTTCTTATTTGTTTATGCAGAAACATAATTAGATGAACCCGAAATAGGTTGCCAACAGTTTAGGTTTTATTACATTGAAGGAGGGGAACGGCGTAACTGTCGCCACAACAGTTAAAAATAGCGCGAAGAGCTCGATTTTGTAGATGTTGTATGGATGAAAGATGACACTGGTAAGTATTCCCCGATGATGCAATGCCTTAAGTGATATAGAAATGAATGAATGGGAAGTAAAGAGAAGCGAGGGCTTTATGAGAAAAATATGAGCGAGCTTTGAGTAATGCGCGAATGCCGAATGCTGCCGTTTTTCTAATGTCAGCAATGCGGAGAGCGAAGTCAAGGTTAGCATCGAGGTGAAAGCCAAGAAATGATACTCAATCAAATGAGAGTCAACTGTGATCGCTGGTGAGTAGGCTAACTTGTGTTGAGTGTTGAGGTGATCTAAAAACCATAAACTTAGATTTATTTAGATTAATAATTAAAAAAATTTCCTGGCACCACTTTGACACGGTACGAAGTACATCATTTATTTATTAGTGACGGTATCGATACATCTATCAGCTAAGGAAATGGTAGTATTGTCAGCATATAAAACGCAGTGAGACGTGAGTATAATGTCAGGAAGGTCATTAATGCAAAGTAAAAAAGTGTAACGGACCCAGCAATGACCCTTGAGGAATCCCTTGATTTATTGTTTTAGTAGAGGAAAATGAGCCCGATATGTAAACAGTATGCTTTCTGTTAATCAATCAATCAATCAATCAATCAATCAATCAATCAATCAATCAATCAATCAATCAATCATGTTTTATTTTTCGTCCTTCGTTTACACGATAAAATGGAAAAAGAGGTCATTGTTTAAAAACTTGAGGGATGGACCTGTAATATCGCACACTCGAGTTTCTTGGATAAAACGAGATGATTAATGGTATCGAATGCCTTTGTCAAGTAAAAAAAAAACTGATCCAGCTACAAATCCTGAATCAATGGAGCGTTTGATGAAGTTTGAAAAAAAAAGAAGAGCAATGTTAGTAGAACCTCCAGCGCGAAAGCCAAATTGAGAGGGCTTCAATATATCAAATTTATTCAGATACTTGTTCAGCCGAATTATAAATAGTTTTTCGATGACTTTACTCATGGAAGAAAGAATACAGATGGGGCAATAGTTGGAAGCAAATTGCCCATGTTAGATGCAAACGATGATTCGGGAGACGTGAGGGAAAGACTGGCAAAAACAATGGTTACTTTAACATAACAACGTTTATTTAGCTAAAGTAAAGAAAAACTGCTGGAGAGACAAGAATACGGCGTCTCTCGAGTTGCACAGCCGTCCCTCTTCTGCCTTCTCCCGGGGCCCGCGCACAGTCCAGTGCTCACCACAGGGGGTTCACTTCGGTGTCACATTAGAGCTCCGGCCACCGGCCGGCTCGGCTCGCAGAGTGGTCGTGGCCTAGCACCATCCATCGAGCCCAATCTCGCACAACAAGAGCGCGTACACTCGGCCGTCCCGCAATTACCGACCGTCCCGGTCGGAATCACTGTCTGAAGTATCCGTGTCTATGTCGTCCTGGCCCCACAGCTTTATCTTGTCCACTGGGTGATGCTGCTGTATGCTCTCCTGCGTCGTGCACTGAGCAGCATCCCGATGCGATATCGGTCGTTGGGCAGTTTTGCCGTGATGATGTACGGTCTTCTGTATTTCTCCTTGAGTTTTCTTGATTCACCACACGCTGTAGGCTCTCGCTCGACCAAAACCACATCTGCCGGTTCGTAACTCGGCGCTTCTGAACGTTTCTGGTTGTATCTTGCCTGCTGTCTCCGTTGTTCTTCGCGAATGCTCTTGGCCGCAAATGTTCGCTTGGCCTCTACCTGAGGGTCGAATTCCTCGGCAAGAGCGTCATCCACGCAGTCGGTGTTGAAGTCGCGTGGCCTATAGGCCTAGTGCTCTGCAGCTTTGAACCCAACAGGCAACGCCACCAGACGCCCGCGGCGGAAAAGTTGGTATTGTTGTTTTTTGCTCCCCTTGCCCGCAGTCACGGTAGAAACGCAGGGCCCCTCGCCGAAAGGACGTAAAAACGTCGCAGTAGTCCGGTACGTTTTCGTACTTCTGCGTGCATGGCTGCAACAACAGCTGTAGGAACACCGTTCGGAAGCCACTAGCTTTGAAATTCTGCGGGTTGCCTCAGAAGTCGGACAAAAATGAAATACAACTCTATCGCAGCTGTGCGGGGCTGAGTAAGGAACGCCTCGAATTCCGTCCATAAGCGTCCCCGCTCTCGTGCGTTTTTTTCGCCTTTTATTATTAATTCTAAATATATACACAAGCTTACAAGGTCACAAAGAAATAGCAAGATAGCGGGCTGACAACGGCCACCTAGAGGGGTAATGTGCCTGTCTGCGTCTTCTGCTCTCACGCGTGATTTCTTGCCAGCCAGAGCGGCAAGCAGGGATAGCCGGTGCGGAATCAGACACAAGTTTGCCGCGTCCTCTTCGTTGGGAACGAAAACAGTTCGGTATGGCTCAGCACACGTAGAGCACTGAAAAATCAAAAGCTCACCTCCACTCGTACCTCGTAGTCCACGATTTTAACGCGATAGCGTTAAAGAGCTCGTATCGCAGAAACTCCGCCGTCTGCGTCGGTGTCGGCGTCGGCGCCATTGGTTGTGAGCGAAAAATCATCATCTTGTTCGTGACCGAAAAATTGAAAAAGCTGCAAATGAAACAAACAATAAAAATGTTGGGTCTGAGTAAGAATCGAACCCAGGCCTTTTGCGTGACAAGCAGGTGTTCTACCACACAGCCACGCCTCTTTTTTTATTTATTTCAGGTTGTACATCACACAAATGGGGACAACAGAATTATGTTACAAGCCACCACAAACATGTAGGCACAACTCCACCGTCAACCACTGGATAACCAACATTATGATTTAAAATTCCTTCATAGTAAGCAGGGGTTCTACCCTAGCCAACCATGAAGGAACGCATTCTTTTGTTTTTTCTACCTCAAGAAACCGGGCCATACTTTCTTGAAAATACTGTCTTGCTGGTCTTCTATCCGGGTCACAGGAAGATCCAGCCATTCGTGAGCGCCATATACTGTGCAAGCCAGTCATCATGATTACGTCAAAAGGTAGTCCGTCCTCATTGTCTATTGCGAAATGCCGAATTTCATGAGGGTCTAACGGAATTTTTTTTATTGTCCTCTGCAACACGTCCCAAAAATACACCCCCTCCCAACAGTGCAGAAAGACGTGGTCAATTGTTTCAGGTTGGTTACATATTAAGAAATCGGGGGAGCGAGGTTTCTACATGAAACAGCCACACCTCTGCTTGTAGCTCCACTGAAAGTAACTTTCATGCTTCCCAAAAATACGCGTCCTGTATTCGCAATGCCCATAGACTGTCGCGCCACCGAGCGGAATTCAGGAGCGTCCTCTCGAGGAGGGTTAGTAGACGACAAAATGGCGGCACTATGCAGTCGCTCCCTTGTTCGGCTGTGCTAGCCTCAGTGTTAACGCGTTGGCAAGAAAAGAACACTACGACTTTGCATGTTCCCTGCACCAGTGAACAAACCGGGCCCTCCGTGACACGAAAAATCTGATTCGTTCTTGCGAGACGCGAAGTTTTCGTGAAAATACGTGGCAACTCGCGCTTTCAATGCTAGCCCACAGTGTACACATACTAGCAGCTTCGCGAGGCTTTCTGTAGCCACGTAGGTAAGTTAAATGTTATCGTCTGACATATTCAGTTGAAGCTCACCCTGTTTTACTTGCATATATAATTGGTCAGTGTTTCTTGTAGTGCATGAGTCCCATAACACTGCACGCGGGAGGGAGGTCGCGCATGCTCGCGATGTGCTCATGTATAACTGAGCGATCTCAAGTTGGCGATACATTAAAATAGGGCCTCAATCCTTTGTCAGCAAAGCGCTGTTACGAATCGTGCGAGCGACGTTTCAATCATTCGAGGACGCGTCGGCTCGACGCCTTTCGTGGAGCGAACGCTTTCCATCCACGCCGTCCTTCGCCAGTGTGTTGGGTTTCATAGCCACCGTTGCGCCGCTTGTTTTTGTACGTTTGTTGATAGGTGGCAGCACACTGCAAGCGATTTGCTTGTTGACCGGTCTGAGAGCAAAACGTTCTCCGCGCGCAGACGTCTGTCTATATAATTGTAAACGTGGTGACGCGGAGTGGTCGAAGTCGTTCGGCGGAGGAAATTCTTCAGATTGCTTTCAGCAGTGATGTTGAAAGAAACCATCTTGACGACGAGGATTTTTCACTGGACGTAGAAGACTGTGAAAGCACCGAGAGTGACAGCGACGATGAACCACCAGCTGCTAACTCACGAGGAGCGAGTTGCACTTCACGCCCCCTCGTGCGTTAATGTTCTTTCACGCTCGTAAGTCACTTTGATTGTATTTAATGTATAATATCCTTGAGCGAGATCAAAATAAAAGCATAGCTCCTCTTGTGCGTTGCATGTATCACAATTATTGTGGATATTATGGAGCGCCGCATGCCGCCAACACGCTCGAGCTCGACCAATGAAGCGAAATGGTTAGAGCGATGGAACGTGCAGTCACGGCCACAATCCACGCCTCTCGGCGAACTTCTTCGACGTTGCGAAAAGCATACGTGTTTATTCTTTTCGATATTCATGTTTTGATCGTGCTGATCGAACCTGCAACATGCGAGTGAAGTACACACGGCTAGAGTCTCAGCATGGCTGTGACACAAGCGCTACTGAATGGCATGTTAAATGCTTGTGTTCCGTTGAAGACGTAACTCCGCGTTTTCGACTGCGCAAGTAATGACGACGGGGTATTATCACTGAACACTTTTGTTTGCAAGCCATCATCACGCGCAGCAGCGATGGCGCTGCTCACTGGCGGCCTACTACTGCGGCAAATCCGTCAGGCAGGCTCGGTACGTACTACCTCGGAGTGCCGTTCAGCTCATACGTCAATTCTAGTTCATACAGGTTTATGTAGCACGCACAGGATTTCGCAAAGCATCGTTATGCACGGTTAACGGAGCTGAAATATAACCTTTCACTTCGCAGCAAATAATTAGGTGGCGAGTACTTAGCACTTTCCATGGTTTGGGAAAGTATTTTAGTCTCATATCCATTCCAGCGCAGCTCATGACTTCATCCGGTGAAAGTGGCACGGTCCGTACGTCTGCACGTCCTATCTGTTCCTATGCTAACAAACGGGTTGACCCTCCTCCTGGCGCCATATTGAAAAGCACGGCGCGCCACCTATAGTTCGTGGGCATTGCGAATACAGGTGTCACAGTACGAGATGTAATATTGCAGTAATACTGCGTGGTACAAGCCAACATTGTCATGGGCCGTCACACCATGTCAATATCATAACGACTTGGTGGTTTAAAGACAGCCACCCATTAAAAAAGGCACACACATTACTGCGCGTATTCCCTTAATACCACGTAGTGGGTGCATCGTAAGTTTGAAAAAGTTTCTCGCGCATAGTTGCTTCTGGTTTAAAGCAATCTACCCATTACATAAGGCACACGCCTTAGTGCGCGCATTCTGTTAAACACTCGTAGTGTTCGAAGTGCGCACTAGGGGCAGTATATTGCTATCGCGTTCACCTCTTAAAGGCAAAGCTTAAGCGTCCCCCAATTTTTCGATTGCACTCTGTATTTCCCAATAATGTCGGAAGATTCCATCGCTCACATCAATTCTTCTTTCAGACCACACACTGACAACTCGCGTGCAATTTCCTACCAAGCGACCAAGAACTCCTTTTGAAACACACGTTATTGCAATTTCAATCCTACGGAAACCGCAGAACAACACACGATCGTCGCTTCTTGCCCCCACGTTCACGCGCGGGCTGGCGGCCTTGGCTGGCGATGCGCTTTCCTAGCAGACGACAACAAGTGACGAACTGATGGGCGCTTGCAGTCTCACTGTCTGTAAAAATGTGTGTGCACGTGCGCCCGTGTGTGTGTGCGTGTGTGCGTTGTGAGCGTGTTTGTGTGTGTGTGTGTGTTGGGAGGGGGGAATCTACTGTACCCCACCTGGTCGAGTTACCTTGCCCAATCATGCCTTGCCCAAATTTTCTTTTGGATTCATTTGCTTGTGTCGATTCGTGGGCGTTTATAAGATTTAGGGAAAGGACATTTGCCAACTCACTGTCACCCTATTTGACTGGGCGGATGTATATTGTCGTTTCGGATGCATATGACATTGACCACGATTCCCGTGCTTTGTGCGCGTCACTGAGAGAGCTTACAGAGCGCAGCTGTGTGTAGGTAGGCGGTTTGTGGTAAATAAGGACGAAAGTAGCGAGCCGCAAATGTCGGATGACGTCATGCATGGCCAGCAGCTCTCCCCCTCTCTCGAAAGTACTTTAGTGGCGCTCAGCTGGGGTTAGCTTCCTAGAGAAAAAAAACGAAGTCGGTCCCAGATTTCATCAACCAGCTGCTGTAAAACAGCATTTCAAAGCTCTGTAAGACACACCAATCATCACACACTGCGGGTTGCCCTGCTTAGTGTATGCAACAAGTGCTGCATTCGGCAAAGGTGCCCCTGATCTTACGGAAGGCGTCGATTGTTTCATTAGACCAAGAAAATGTGGGCGACTAGCTTCGCTAAGTGACCAGCAGGTTGTGGAGAAGTTGGAGGATTTGGGGGCAGTGGGGTTTAGTGAACTACAGTGGACGTTCATTAAGCCTACACATTACCATAGCTGCGCCAGTTTGCCTGCCTGTCATCGCTTCAAAGTTTATTTTTTTCTTAAGAGGAAAAATGTAGCCCCTTCCTCGCTTTTCTTTCGTTTCACTCCTTTGAGCACACGCTTCCTCTTACCCATCCCATTTGAGCATGGGAGAGTGGGCAGAGCTCACATAACATGCGTCAAAGAAAGGCAGTTGCGAGCCGAGGAACACAAGGCTACTTGAAAATGTGGCTCCAGGAACACTAGCTGTTCAGCAATTTCTCATCACTTCAAGCATCGATCTTCCCCTGAACTTCTGTCTTCTTTGAATTTCTCCATATAATTTGGTGGGTTTTTTTCTTCCTATCTAACTATAAAAAATTCTCATGATTTCTTTTTTTTATTCAGAAAAAAAATCACAACCAGCGGAAAGGACTTTGATGTATTATGACAGCGAGAGCCACTGTGCATTGTTCACGCTTGCCAGAAAAGGTAGTATTAGTGACTTGTTGAACAAATTGTTATAAAATATTGGCAAGGGTATTCTCGATAGTGATAGGAATTGCTCTTCTTACAGTCACTTGTCTAAACTGAAGATATTGCTGTCGTGAAACTAAACTTAACTATACTACATCTACTGAGTGAAGCTACCCATGGAAAATGTTCATGCTTTTGAGGCAAGCAATATCTTTCGTAGAGCATGCGTTCTGCGTTTTATTGGAGAGGAACCTACGTGTTCTCAATAAGTGCATTCATTATTACCGGTCAATCACCATTGAAAAACAGTATAAAATTCTCAGAAACACTCGACTCAATCATACTTGTAGTTAAGCCAACTTGCAGTCTCATTTTATGCTCGTGACGCCGACATGGTGTGTGCACACCTTGTTGCATCGTCTGGAATGTGATTAGCACACAATGGGTCAGCCATACATAACTTCACCTTCCAACATGGCAATACAAATGTTGGAAAATGTGACCCTCTGGAAAATACTGTTCGTTGAGCGATCTGTTCTCAAGCCTACAGGGATCAATAATATTACATAGCAACACAATGTATTTCTTAGGCAATTCCCTTTTTGAGAAGGTACAGTAGCCAGGGCTTGGAAATGGCCATAAATGCATGTATGTTTTAGCACGAAAAAGTCTCCATCTTCACGTATTTTTCATTAACGTAACGATGAATGATTACGGTATTCTAATCGTATTGAAGTGATGACGTTTATACCATGACGCCGTAAGGTGGAGGGACCGCATGAAGGCACTTTCCTACTAATTGCTGGTGGTCGTGGCTGCAAGGATGACACATCAGAAAGAGTCTACTTATTGCAGTCCTTTATCATGCGTAGGGATAACATAGTCAGCTGTTTTGTGGTGTCTTTGCAAATTTCTGAATGTGTAGCGACAGAGATAAGAGTGCGCATGACCCTAATTTTTTTTCCATAACGCAGAGCTCATGGCGCTCTGGAACAGAAACGGAAGGGAATGGCAGTCTAGCAACCTAGGGCCATCGAAAAACTCCCGCCATGTACAACACTTTATTGTTGAATTTTACAGGTAAACTTCACTGTGAGCTTCACGTGTGGACAAAGGGTATTTATATAAAAGGCAAATATCACTACGTGGGCAACGTTTGCACTATGGTCTTCCAGGAAATTTGTCCCGAACTGCCAATGGCCGTGATATATACGAGCGCCTGTAGGAAATGACGGAACCGGGTGCCTTGTGTGAGCTTTCCTGTTGTGATGCCGTTCAGAAATAAAGAAATGGAGACGTCAAACTGTACGAGCATTCCGTTTAGCCTTGCTGTATGTTATCTCTGTGTACTAGCATCACTCAGCTAAGTTGGTGCATGTCATAATGGACAGTGCAAGATAATGAGTAATTTGAATCAGCGTTGCCTACTTCCTGTAATGCCATGCTTTCTTGGGCTCAGGAGCTGCAAAACTAGGTTCATTTCGAGTAGCATCAATAAAGTAAAATCCATTTCTTATTGCGTACAAATGAGGAAGCCAGGGATAAAGGCCAAAGGCCTGACGAAGGCGTCGGATCCTGTACACACTTGGACATCGCATAACGGACTGCGCAAGAAATAACAATGTCGACTACAAACCTGAGGCACGCTTGTAAGAACTAAAAAGAAGCAGATAACCTGGAAACAGTACGAAAAGCGTACAACAAAAATTTGCTGAGCGCATATGTCGCCATCAGTTATACATTGCTTGGGTTGTCATTATATGCACTTCCAAGCAAGTACAAAAGTTACCAATAGTTGACACATTAGTAGAATACCAATTTCGTGAATGAACAATTCAACATTATTTCAGACTGGTCTGGCAGTTTTCCTTCGGGCGAGGCGGGCGGAAGAGGGAATTAACCCCTGTCCCGCTTCACCCTCCGTCGATGATGATTGCGACGGAGCTGCCTCATGTGACGGCTCGAAGTCCATGGAACCGGGCGGCATCTTCAGCTTGCCGGACGGCCCAAAGATGGTCGGCGAGCTCCGGCCGAGGAGATGTGGGTCGTCATAGTGGCAGCAGCGCCGGCAGAGGCGATCCGCAGCAGCGACCGCCGCCGTGGCGGCGGTCGCTGCTGCGGATCGCCTCTGCCGGGGAGGGATAGTGTTAGTACAGCTGTCAAAAGCTTGCTGTAAGGAAAGCACAGAAAAGTGGCACGTGCCAGGCACGATTTGTGACTAAAAGGACTCGAAATAGCCGAGAAAGGGGAAACCGAAACCGAGGAACACGAGCGGAGGGCAGGCGGCACGAGGGCGACAGCAAAACAGGAACAAGAGGGGAAGAAAAAGAAGGAACGTGCGGAGAAGAGCTCGCGGGTGGAGGCCACGAAGGCAGACGAAGCAGTGCGCCGCGCGAGGTGACGAGCTCCGGGCGGCGTTCCTGAGGCGGGCGTTGGAGCAGTGCGTGTCCGTCAGGTCGAGGTCCGGTAGCCGGTCCAAGGTCTAGCTCTGGTGGCCTTTTCAAGGTCCAAGGACGAGGCCTGCCGAAAGGCTCCTGCCTAGGTGCAGTGGCCGAGAGCAGGATCGTGAGTGAGGCCTACCTGGTGTGGTCCTCGTGGGTCGTGGCCGGACCCTGGTCCTCCGGAGTTGCGACATATAGTGCTGGGTTGGCCGCGACTTCCGACTCAACGGCGCTGCACACGGTAGCGCATCCGTGTGGCGTCAAGCGTGCCAGCCATGCCACCTGTGCCTTCGCGCACGTCGACGACCGCATCATGCTGGGACGACGGGGAGCCAAACTGTGAGACGGCGTTTTTTCTCACGGATCGGGAACTATACGCGTTCGACACTGTCGTAGCATAGCCAGACTCTCCGCTAATTGATTCAGGACTTACTCTTGCGCATGTTGCGTGATTCTTGGTGTCTGATGTCGTATATATAGTTTTGTCTCCATCATTTTTCTCTTTTCTCTAGTGTACAACATAAAGCTTCTTTCTTTCGCCTAAATGGTTCATGTGAATCTTTTCTCGTCCGCTATTAACAAACATAGTGACGAACGTCCTTAACCATCACAATTTCTGGCGTCCGCGAGACAGGACCAAGCTCTCGCATTACATCTGAGAGCCTCACGTTGTTTGTGTGTGGCAGACGAAAATGGACGAGAAGAGAAAGCTAGTTGAGCTAGGGAAGGAAATGGGGTTGAGTGGAGAGGCGTTGTTGGCATGGGTGAGCGCTGAGGCAAAAGGAATGAGGGACCAAAGAGCGAAAGACCGAGAGGAGACACGCCTAGCACCACAGGCGAACCATGAGCGTGAAATAGCTCGCATGGAGGCTGAAAGGCTCCTCCTCGAGGAGCGTCGTCGTGTCGCAGAGGCGCAGCGTCCGAACACGAGTTGTGCGAGCGATAGTATGGGTGGCGGTCAGAGTTTCCGCAGCCCACACAAAATGATTTCACCCTATAATGAGGGTAGGCACGAAGTGGGTGCGTAATCCAGAGATTTGAGAGGGTTGCCTCGAGCCAAGGCTGGCCAACCAACAAGTGGGCTCTGTCACTGAGCTTGTGCCTAACGGGAGAGGCCTTGACCGTGGTAGGTCGGATGCCTGCAGAAGACTCTACGGACTACACATAGCTCAAGCAGACGCTCCTCCGGCGGTTTCGTTACACAGAGGAGGGATACCGCACGAAGCTTAGGGATGCCCGGCCCGAGAATACTGAGACAGGTCGACAGTTCGCGGGACGTCTCTGCGGATACTTTGACCAGTGGCAGGAGCTGGCGAAGACTCCCAATACATATGATTCACTGCTAAACAAGATGGTGTCCGAGCAATTCCTCAGGTGGTGCGACGAGAAGTTGGCTGTCTTCTCGAAGGAGCGAGGATCTCAAAACCTGGACACGTTGGCAACGACGGCAGATCAATATTTGGAAGCCCAGGGAATCGTGAATCTCGCTAGAGGAAAAGAAGAAAAAGGGAAACCGATTGCTGCAGTTAAGTTGACACAAACCAAGGAAAACCGTTTTGTTTTCTGTGAAACAAGCCGGGCCATCGAGCTTCCGATTGCTGGACAAAGTCTCGAGCGCCCAAGTCGACGTCGTGCTAAATCTGTAAGAGGACAGGGCACAGATCCGATAGTTGTCCCTCGAACTCGGGAAAACGTAGATAGGCATCATGTTCCGCCTTGGGATACCAAAAAGCGCAGCATGACAAATCAATGGAAGGTGCGCCTGACAAGCAGGATGAGAACCATTGTCATGACATGTGCGATGGGACCCAAATCAACGCAACTTGCGATAACGCGTCTAAAGAGATGCCAACTGTAAAAGGCTATCTGGAAGGAAAGCTAGTTACCGTATTACGGGATACCGGTTGCAGTACAGTAGTGGTGAAACAATCACTGGTTCCTCACTGCAACTTGACTGGGAACACCTGTACCATTCGCTTATTGGACCGATCTGGGAAAGACGTACCAGAAGCAGAGGTGTACATCGATTCTCCGTTTTTAAAGGCTCAGGTGCTTGCTGTTTGCATGGAGAATCCTTTGTACGAAGTTGTGCTTGGCAACATTGCAGGTGTACTGTCAGATCACAACCAGTCCCGGAGCAGCGAGCACGAAGGCCAAAACTAGCACGAATTTACCGTCATCCAGTTTGACCTGAAGAAGAACCTGAAGATGCAACCTCATCAGATAGAGGACGGCAAAATGACGTGTCGGCGGCTGCAGGAAAAGAAAGGAAGAAGCCCAGTGAACTGACTGTTCCGCGGATCCAACCCCTGGATATCAGCCGGGAAGAGCTACAGCATTTACAGCACACAGATCCCACGCTGGAAACCCGCTTCGCCGTATTGGGGAAGAAAATCATATCTAAGAAGTCAGCAGTCACTGAGTTTGTGCTGGTACGCGACATTCTTTTCCGACGCCACCGCACGGCAGAACGGCGAGACTTGGAGCAACTTGTAGTTCCCAAGGATCTTCGGACCACTGTAATGAAGATGGCTTATGATGGCCTTCTGTCTGGTCACCAAGGGCAAAGATGGACAACAGACCGTGTCCTTACCCAGATTTATTGGCCGGGTGTACAGGCTGATGTTATACGGTTCGTGAAGTCATCCGACATATGTCACAGGACCGTGCCTAAACACCTCCTCGGACGAGTTCCATTGGGAAATATGCCCGCCATAGACACACCCTTTCAGCGGGTCGCCATCGATATTATTGACCCTCTGTAACCAACGTCATCCAAGGGCAACAAGTATGTCTTAACGATAGTAGACGTCGCTACGCGTTACCCGAATGCGGTGGCACTACCGAGGATCGAGACAGAGCGCATAGCGGAAGCACTTGTAGAGATGTTCTCCCGCGTTGGAGTGCCACGTGAGATAGTGAGAGACCTTGGAAAGTCGTTCACCTCGAGGCTCATGCAGGAACTCGGTCGGCTACTTTCATTTCGCCAGCTACCCACAACGCCTTATCACCCCATGGCCAACGGACTTGTGGAGAAATTTAATGACACTCTGAAAGAAATGGTTCGCCGCATGTGTCAAGAACGGCCTCAACCCTGGGACAGATACTTGGCTCCCCTGCTGTTCGCATACCGGGAGGTTCCCCAAACGAGCCTTGGATTCGCGCCGTTTGATCTCCTCTACGGGAGATTTGTACGCGGGCCAATGTCGATCATTAAGGAAATTTGGACAGGGGCCAACATCGATCCCGAAACGAAAACAACATACGAGTATGTTATAGATCTCCAGGAGCGACTGCAGGACACATGCAAGGTAGCACATGAAGAACTTCTGAAGGCGAAAATGACAGAAGAAATATTACGATAGGAAAGCAAGAGTTGGACAGCTATCACAGGGAGACAAGGTATTGCTGTTGCTACCATCAGATAAGAATAAATTGATCTTCACGCGGAAGGGACCCTTCAGGCGCTTGAAAAACTCAGCGACTATGACTACGAGATAGATCTCGGAGCTCGGAGAAGTCTTTTTCACATTAACCTTCTCAAGAAATACCACGAAAGGGAGCCCGAAAATGAAGCACAAGTTGCCGTTACTGTGCAGTCAGACACCGTTGACGAGCGAGAAATTCCCTTTGTCGCTATGCACCAACGGAGACATAAAAATGCGTCTGTACTGACTAACCTGACCAGCCCGCAGACAGACCAAAATAAAGAACTCCTGCGAGAGTTCCATGACGTATTTTCCGACGTGCCGGGGAAGACTGACCTCGTCGAGTGAAAATTATGCCTTACCACTGAAACACCGGTAAATGTACGTCCATACCCGATACCATTCGCCATCCAAGAAGCTGCCAAAAAGAATTGCAGGACATGCTATCACAAGGCGTCATTGAGGCCTCGGAGTCCCCGTATCGAGCTCCAGTCATCGTGGTCAAGAAGAAAGACGGGAACATCCGACTTTGCATTGATTTCAGACAGCTCAATCGTGTCGTAATTACAGACAACGAACCGATACCGCGAGTGGACATGATGCTTGCCAAACTGGGTCAGAGCCGCTACTTTTCGAAGTTCGACTTCACGAAAGGGTACTGGCTGGTGCCGATGCACGAAGCATCGAAGGCCCTCACCGCATCTCAGCCTTTTTCTAGCCTTTATCAATTCAGATTTATGCCTTTCGGCATCAAAACAGCACCTGCTGTGTTCACCCAACTAATGAGACGAGTGGTGGATGGAATACCAAATATCTATCACAATTTTGACGATGTGCTCATAGCCACTCAAACTTGGGACGAGCACATCACAACTCTCACCAAGATTCTGCAGCTTATCAGGGCAGCTCATCTGACAATAAAGCCCTCGAAAAGTGAAGTGGCTTTTGCCGAAGTGAAATTCTTGAAACACATCGTCGGGAACAATCTTCTCCGACCCCAGATTGAAACATTGGAGAAGATTCAGGCTGCAAAGAGACCGAAGACGAAGAAAGAAGTTCGCTCCTTTCTTGGTTTAACCGATTATTATCGGGATTTTGTCCCCTATTACTGCGCTGTAGTATCACCTCTAACGGAACTCACCAGGAAGCGAGGTCCTAATAAGGTTATCTGGGAAGAATGCCATGAACAAGCGTTTCTAGCACTACAGCGTCTACTACCACCTGGTCCGGCATTGCGATCACCGAATTTACAAGATCCATTCATATTGCGCACGGATGCGCCTTCATCCAGTATTGGAGCTGTCTTAATGCAGCGTCACGACGGCATGTTGCATCCAGTAGCCTATGCAAGCCGTAAACTCCTAGAACGAGAGTCACGGTACTCAACTATCGAAAGGGAGGCGCTGGCTCTTGTGTGGGCTATCCAAAAGTTTCATGGGTACCTCTTCGGAAACCGATTCGTGCTGCAAACGGAGCACCAGCGTCTCGCTTACATAAACTCCGCAAAACAAATCAACAGCCGAGTACTGCGCTGGAGTCTATGGCTTACTGACTACGACTTTGGGGTTGTGTACAATATGGGCGCCCACAACATAGGTACCGACTACCTCAGCCGCATTTGACTTCTTCGCTCGTTAGCGTTTAGTGGTGGTACAATTATTTTTTCCATGTTAAGTCTCCTTTTCACTAACGAACTGAACATCTGTAAACAATGTTGCATTTTTGGCTATTTGTTACTTTTGTGTGGTCCACCTCGTGCGCTTGCAAAAAGTTGTTTTCTCCCTAAACAACTTTCTTGAGCAGGGGGATATTTTAAGGAAAGGACGCAAAAGTGGCACGTGCTAGACAAGATTTGTGACAAAAAGGACTCGAAAGCGCCGAGAAAGTGGAAACCGAAACCGAAGAAGACAAGCGGAGGGCAGGTGGCACGACGGCGACAACAAAACAGGAAAAGCAGGGAAGAAATATCCACGGAGTGAATGATGATGAGTGGGCGAAGCTGCGGAGGTTCATCGGTAAACCGTGAATCTTCCGTGAATTCTGCCCAGTACATCATCACCGACGTGAGATCGGGCGCGTTTATACTAAAGGTTCGATGAGTTATGACGACTTGCAGCTCACTTTAATTTTACATGTACGCTGTGAATTTTCATTGTTTAGAAAACCATTGCTTTAGAAAACACCTTGCGTCTTTCGTTAAGCAGCTGGCGTCTTTTTCGTTTTGCTTTAGAAACATCTGGCGTTCTTTCGTTTTGTTTTTACAAAACATCTGGCGTCTTTCGTTGGTTTATTTCATCAATCAACGGCGTTTTGAACAAAATTTTTATTGTTTAATCACGCACAGGAGAAATCTCACCAGGCACTACCTTGGAGGTAAACAATGGCTGCTAATGGGAATGAGAGACAGAAGAAGTCGGCTTCTAGTCTAGCTAACACTTACACTTCTACAGAGACAGAAGAATTCGGCTTTTAGTTAACGCGCACGCTGCGAATTTTTTATTGTTCAACAACGCACAGGAGAAATCTCCCACCGGCACCACCTTGGAGGTCAAAGGGTAAGACTTGTTACTCACTACTACGAGCACGACGAGGGACGAACGGGTGCCGCCTTAAGGAGCTTCGCCCCTAAAAGAAGGAACGTGCGGAGAAGATCTCGCGGGTGGAGGCCACGAAGGCAGACGAAGCGGTACGCCGCGTGAGGTGACGAGCTCCGGGCCGCGTTCCTTAGGCGGGCGTTGGAGCAGTACGTGCCTGCCAGGTCGAGGTCCGGTAGCCTGTCCAAGGTCCAGTTCCGGTGGCCCGCCCAAGGTCCAAGGACGAGGCCTGCCCAACGGCTCCTGCCTGGGTGTACTGGCCGAGGGCAAGATCGTGGGCGAGGCCTACCTGGTGTGGTCCTCGCGGGTCGTGGCCTGACCCTGGTCCTCGGTAGTTGCGACTTATACTGCTGGGTTGGCCGTGACTTCCGACTCAACGGCGCTGCACACGGTAGCGCATCCGTGTGCCGTCAAGCGTGCCAGCCGTGCCACCTGTGCCCTCGCGCACGTCGACGACCGCATCATGCTGGGACGACGGGGACCCAAACTGTGAGACGGCGTTTTTTCTCACGAATCGGGAACTATACGCATTCGACACTGACGTAGCCAAGCCGGACTCTCCGTTAATGATTGAGGTCTTACTCTCGCGCATGTTGCGCGATGCTTGGCGTCTAGTCTTGTATATATAGTTTTGTCTCCATCATTTTTCTCTCTTCTCTAGTGTACAAGATAAAGCTTCTTTTTTTCGCCTAAATGGTTATAAAGAAACATACTGACGAAAGTCCTTAACCATCACACGTGTTATTAAGGTTTAAATGAGCATAAGCGTCATTTCCTCTCTCTTATCACTAATATAATTATTTCTGACGCCAACAATAATACATATGTCAAGCTAGTTGATATTTTCAACGATGTATTGAACGTCGTACTGTTGAAAGATTCATAACTACTTTTTCGCGTAACACAGTTAACAGTCGTACGCGTATGTTGTGCACTCTGTTTTGAAGCAGAAATCGCCAAATACCGCTGATGTGCTACAGCGGGTACAACTGCTCTGATACAAACAACTAAGATCCCGGTAGTGCCGAACGTAATCTTGTAACATAGAGAAATCCAAGTTCAACACGCTAGAAAAATCCCTGGTATTTCGCAGTGTTTAGTGCTGTCGTTCGCCCGTGGTGAATATGGCCACGCCCGTTTCTTGATTTATTTTGATGTACTCGAGTTTCTACGCACAAAAGCTGTCGGCAGCGCTCGGCACAGACTGAGCCGCCATGTTCGTGAAGCTTCATGATTGTCCAAGGTCATTCTGTTAAGATAACGCACAGGTCCAGAATAGTCAAGTTTTTTCGATAGCTTTCGCAAGCGCCAGCGATATCGCTAGAACCTTCGATGCCGCATGTAGAAATACCAACGCGCCTTACCGCAGATCAGATTATGGACGGGTCGACGCTGTGTTCGCCGCTATCAGTGTACATCGTGTATTGCTTGTGGTCTGACCTTTCGTCTCCCGGGCAAGGTTCGTCCAAATACAGAATTTCGTCTTGAACACGCCGACTGCTGCTTTTGTCAACGTCACGACCACGTGACAATATGAACACGAAAGTACTTTCCACTGGGATTCACCAAGAATTCAGTTAGGTCATTCTTTTATCACGGAAGCGACGTCACGACGTGAGATAGAAATAAGCCACCCAAAAATAACTTTAAAAAATTCAACCATCTCTCACAAAAGGGAATCATGAGGGGATGCGAAGCAGCAGTGGTGGTGCACACCAAGTTTCCGTTTACGTTCACTCGGCGTTTCCGTTAGTGTGTGCGGTTTGTATTTAGTCTTTGTGTTATCATTATGCAGTGTGCCCTGTGCTGCTGCTGATCTGCGACGATCTCGATCTCGGCAGAGGTTGGAGTGCTGCTGCAACTGGCGCCGACGTTGACGTTACAACTCATCTGAACGGGAGTGAAGCGAGAATGACGCCGACGTTGACGTTACTGCTCATGTGAATGGGAGCGAAGCGAGAATGACGGAAGCCGACAGAGCGCACGCGCTTATATGAAATGGGGGAGGGAGTTGAGAGAGTGGGTTTACAGGCTGCAGCACGGGGGTGTTATGCAGGTTCTTTTACTGTTTACGATAGCTCTCTATGACTGAGCGTCGGAGAGCTTTAATAAGGACAAAGCCGTTGGTTTAACAAAGAACACACACAACATTTAATTATACACTGAAGGCGAGATAACTATACATAAGTAAACACTTAATAAAAAGTTCACTGCGCACGGTAGCACACTCTTAACAACAAACAAAACTCAGTTCAAAGACCTAAAGTAGACAGTCTGGTTCGGACGCAGCTGGGCGGCAAAGCGGGGAATAATAAGGGTTCGGTCTCACCACATCGCGGAGACTTGACAGGTGGAGTTGACGGGTCTGGCTGCTGCGACGTGGAAAAGTGGATACTGGGCGACCCCTTGAGATGCCCGGAGGAGCAGGCCCAGGCACTGGGGTGCACAGCTTGGGCCCGTAGCCCAACTGCTGCTGCTTGCCTGTCGGAACCCAACTCCGCAGGCCTTGAGGTAGTGTGCGAGTACCATAGTTAAGGTCTGGTCGCACAGGAGCGAGGCGGCAGGATGCTCCGGCCGGTTGAAGCCCTGGAGGCTCGGGTCCGTAACCCGACTGCCCGTCTTCAGCGCCCGGTCCGGTGACACCTTCTCTTCGCCACGTATCCTCGAACTCCCCCTTGGAATTCCGTGCACAAGGCTTTTCTCGCTCTCCGGTCCACCTGTCTACTTTTCATTGGACACTACTCGATCACCGCGTTGACAGGTGATTGGCTCCTGACCTGCTCCGTGCTGTCTTCTTATTGGGCCACTTGTCCGTCGAATCCTCGCGCCCTCGTGAGGGTTCTCGTCGTCGTTGTCGTCTTCCTTTCGGCACCGTGCTCATCTCCGCACGCGCACACCTTGTCGTCTTTGTCTTTATGGCTCTCACTTTTCAAAGGTGCACAATTCGAACGCGCACTCCACTCATCACAAAAGCCCCTTTTTCGAAAAGTTTTTCTCTTCGAAAAACTGCCGCTCAGTGCGCGGAACACATAAGTGATAGAGAGCACACCATTGGGTACTAATTAGTTTTCAATACAGTCAATGACCACACAATAGTAGCACTCACAACACAGAAACTGTTCAATCATAGTAACAGATTAATGATCTGTTACTGTAACGACCTGACCTTATACTGGTAATACCAAAAGAAACTAAACAATCAAGCTCTTCAAAGACTCACACGATATCAGTCCGTTCAGTACAGCAGACCGGTCATTACACAGTTTCGCTATTCAGGTCCAACAAACACACTTAGTGCACCATGACCATTCCCGAAAGTATGCCTATTTAATCCAAGCCAGCTTTCCCTATACACTCAAAAAGCTGCCACATAAGCTATTCACCTCACCTCACATCCGACATCACTATCTGTACATCACCTCACATTCAAAATCTAAAGAAAGTTCACAACAAACTCGGCTATCTACAAGAATATCTGTATCCGTTGTCAAAAGTGAAAATCCAGAAAGCAACCGGGTATTGAACTCGATGCTCAAGTAATAGCGTCCCACACCAGACGAGTAGCATCATTCAGACGCTCAAAAAACAACCGTGGCAAAGACGCTGTGAAGCTTCTCTGAAACGCGCGTCTGTACCCCTGCATGAGACCACACGGACGCTCTGTGGAGTTTCTAGCCTCAACATAACCAGGCATCAACTGAAACTGAAGGCGTTCTTTCCAGGCACACCGAGACATGAGCGTCTGAACGACGTCTTCGCTTACGGGAGTGCCTTCATCTGACTCGCGAACTTTTAATGAACCTAAACCCTTAGAGGAAGTACATTCTGCGCCCTGAGACTCCACAAGAAACGCATCAGGTTCGTCGCTGATCATAGAGTAATGCCCTTGCAATCGGCTGTCTTCTTCTGTTTCGCCTTCAACCGACTTTGCATTGGGTTCAACGCCGTTCACCTTACCATATTGGTCATTCGACTCAGCCACATCGATAGATACTGGGGAAAGCACCTCCGACGCTAAACTGTCCGCTTGGGCAGGTGCTTCTGCTCTCTCCCCATGCTCTCTCGGAGAGACCGCATCTACTGACACCCAATAAGGTGGGCACTCTCTCTTTAAGAGCGAGTTATTCACATGGTCTTCGACCATATACGTGGCGCCTGTTACCATCTCCTGTGGTACACAAGGATCAGCTGCCACCACCTCAAACCTTACTTCACGGCACTCGCCATCATCACCCAAGCGATCTTTTTGTGCTCCTTCAACGGAGCTGTTGAGAGGCAATCGTACCTCTTCCTGATATGTGCTTGTCCAGTCAGAGGTTCCAAAGCACCTGCCACTCTGAATGGAACTGCCCTGTTCCATAGTTGCGAAGCTATCCTCCGCTTCATCAAGCTCTGCAAGAATCCTGCTTCCTTGGCCGCCTACCTCTCTGCCATCCTCTATCTGAGCTCCTGGCTCTATTGAAAGGCTATGGCGAGGTTCAAGGCTAACCCTGCAGAAATCCGATTCGCTCCCGCAAAAACCGCTATCGAAGCAAACATCGACTGCTTGATCACGCCTCTGTATTTCTAGTTGCGTTCCTTTAGCCATCGCGAATTCGAGTCGCCGCTCAAGTTCTCGCCTCTCCACTTCGAGCTGTTCCTTTCTAGCTCTTCGTTCCGCAGCCCGTTCCTCGCGCGCTCGAGCCATCCGCTCGTCATACCACGCTCTAAAATCCGCTCCCTCAAGACCCATGTGTTCCGCCAGCTCCAATATTTCCCACGTGCTCGTCATGGCTTTACCTATTGAACAATCAAGTTGAAAACAAACGGCTTTGTCCTGTCGCTGCGGACGCCAATTTGTTATGCAGGTTCTTTTACTGTTTACGATAGCTCTCTATGACTAAGCGTCGGAGAGCTTTAATAAGGACAAAGCCGTTGGTTTAACAAAGAACACACACAACATTTAATTATACACTGAAGGCGAGATAACTATACATAAGTAAACACTTAATAAAAAGTTCACTGCGCACGGTAGCACACTCTTAACAACAAACAAAACTCAGTTCAAAGACCTAAAGTAGACAGTCTGGTTCGGACGCAGCTGGGCGGCAAAGCGGGGAATAATAAGGGTTCGGTCTCACCACATCGCGGAGACTTGACAGGTGGAGTTGACGGGTCTGGCTGCTGCGACGTGGAAAAGTGGATACTGGGCGACCCCTTGAGATGCCCGGAGGAGCAGGCCCAGGCACTGGGGTGCACAGCTTGGGCCCGTAGCCCAACTGCTGCTGCTTGCCTGTCGGAACCCAACTCCGCAGGCCTTGAGGTAGTGTGCGAGTACCATAGTTAAGGTCTGGTCGCACAGGAGCGAGGCGGCAGGATGCTCCGGCCGGTTGAAGCCCTGGAGGCTCGGGTCCGTAACCCGACTGCCCGTCTTCAGCGCCCGGTCCGGTGACACCTTCTCTTCGCCACGTATCCTCGAACTCCCCCTTGGAATTCCGTGCACAAGGCTTTTCTCGCTCTCCGGTCCACCTGTCTACTTTTCATTGGACACTACTCGATCACCGCGTTGACAGGTGATTGGCTCCTGACCTGCTCCGTGCTGTCTTCTTTTTGGGCCACTTGTCCGTCGAATCCTCGCGCCCTCGTGAAGGTTCTCGTCGTCGTTGTCGTCTTCCTTTCGGCACCGTGCTCATCTCCGCACGCGCACACCTTGTCGTCTTTGTCTTTATGGCTCTCACTTTTCAAAGGTGCACAATTCGAACGCGCACTCCACTCATCACAGGGGGGAGGAGAGGAGTGAAGGCGACCGAAGGCCTGCGTAAAGGAGGAGAGTACGCGGCTACAGCGCGGGAAAGGAGAGGAGAGAAGGAGAGCGAACACATGCGTAAAGGAGGAGAGTGAGAAAGAGAGTAGGCGCATGCGCCGTGAAGCGCGGAGCCACCCGATTAAGCTCGCTCATAAGATGCTTCACATCTAAAATAACCTTTGCTGGAAACGCCTATTTGAGGTGTTCGATATGAATCCTATAGCCACAAACACAGAAGCCCGAGGCGTTACCCGGGGCGTTACCCAATACGCTATCGAACGACTGTGTACTATCTAACGTTCGGCTTCGTATGGGCTTCGTTTGCGTTCACCGTTGAAATCTGTTCAGGCCAGGCCGTCAGCCGCCGTGCCTTTTTCGTCGAGCGTCGGACGCTGGGCCATATTCACAAGTTGCTCGTCGCTTCTTCGCTCCATGTATCTCGGGGCTTAAATTTTGCGGTAACCGCAGCGTTGCAGCAGAAAGCTCCAGCGGCCATGAAGCCTCCACCGCTGTTGCTGCTTTATACTCATTAGTGTCATGATAAAGTACTTTGCTTCACCAACCCTAGGTAATGATCAGTCGTGGAGAAAAGTTATGGAGGAAAAGTCGTGGAAAGTCTTGGAGACAGCACGCCTTAATGAACACGCTGTCTTACGCCCGAAAGTTTGTGATGAGTAGAGGCCGGATTTTTAAGGACTAAAAAGCGCATTTTATGCGCCAAAAATAGGCAGGCAAAACAAGGCTTAGGCCTCCAATGTCGTAAATACGGGCACGATAAATTTTTATATCAATAGAAATAATTTTAAGGCAAGGCGTGCGCTACCTCTACTTACGACAGGAACACAAAAAAAATTATTGTTTAGGGTGGTACACAGGCACCAGCAATGGAGCGTAGCCGTGCAATTGTGCTTTGTCCGTCACACCTTGCAGAACGCGGTCTCTCGGCTTATTCTGTAGCATGGCGAGTCAAGTGTGCACTGTCAAATCAACACACTCATGTGTGCCTTTGTTTTCGGCATGACTGAGAAAAGTACCGCAGGAGCAGACATCCAGATCGCTAAAAGACGAGAAGGAAGGGATTCTTCCTATTGGCCGGATGGAATCACGTAGAACCACTTTCTCCCCTGGCGATGAACACCTTAAAAAAATCACAGCACATCCACGTGGTGAATGATGATGAGTGGGGCGAAGCTCCGGAGGGAATCATTGGTAAACCGTGAATCTTCCGTGTAACGCCCCATCAATCATCGTATAAAGAGTGAGGAACACTGCGTGTATATTACAAACATCCAACTTTTATTTTTCTTAATTAGATGATGCTTCGCTTGCGTTGTCCCTTCATTATCACGGCTCTATGGTCCGTGAAATGAAGCGATAGCGGTTCCTGTACGGGTTGCAATTGGAAATTTGAAAATACATGGTCTACGCACGTCCCTCGGATGGTCGTTGGTTTCATATGATCAAAGGACGTGCACGTGAGAGCATATTTGGCAGCCATATGTTGCATTAACCACTCATTGTTCTTTCCGGTATTATCGACATTCAGGTCACCAACTAGGTATATTCTTGTACTTGTCATAATTACACAATGCCGTGTCGATGAATGTCTTGATATTCCCACTCGACAAATTGGGTGCAAGATACATGGTCATGATGATGCATCCAGCAAAATCGATGGCAGCATATTCACCGTTGTGGCTCTGTGTCGTTGGTAGTAGTTTCAGATCTTGTGCCTTTTCGGTTTGTTTGACGTATACGGCCACACGATCTGCAGGACGCTCTGCATCATCGATGCACACGACTGGAACGTATCGTTTGATATACGGTCTTTTGGCGTTCCACGTCTCGGTAAGACAGAGAACGTCCAGCACAGTAAGTATGGGGTCCCGTTCCACATCGTCTACGTGGCCATGCACAGTTCCAACGAAAGCAGACGGAAGCAGGTTGCCTTCAGTCATTTTATTTACATTCGTCCTGGCTTCTTCTACCTCTTCTTCTAGCCTCTTCTTTTCCGCCTCCTCCAACCAATTCCTTTGGTTCCTTAATATATATATATATATATATATATATATATATATATATATATATATATATATATATATATATATATATATATATATATATATAATCGAGTCCGTGGGCTTCCCCTGTAGTCTTAGTTAAAAAGAAAGACAACACCTGGCGTTTCTGCGTGGATTATCGGCATTTAAACAAGATCACCAAAAAGGATGTCTACCCGCTTCCTCGTATCGATGACGCCTTGGACTGCCTTCATGGTGCTACCTATTTTTCTTCGATAGACCTACGCTCTGGTTACTGGCAAATCGCCGTAGACGACCTCGACCGTGAGAAGACCGCCTTTGTAACGCCTGACGGGTCTCTACCAATTCAGAGTCATGCCGTTCGGTTTGTGCAATGCGCCGGCCACGTTCGAGCGGATGATGGACACGCTTTTGCGCAGCTTTAAATGGTCTATCTGCCTTTGTTACCTGGACGACGTCATTGTATTTGCTCCCACCTTTGAGTCTCACCTCGACCGACTTTCGTCTATTCTTTCCGTGTTTCGTGCGGCTGGGCTACAACTAAATTCATCAAAGTGCCACTTTGGCCATCGCCAAGTTGCTATTCTAGGGCATCTCGTCGACTCATCTGGCATCCGACCCGATCCCGACAAAGTTCGCGCTGTCCTCGATTTTCCCGTACCAACTTGTGCCAAAGACGTTCGAAGTTTTGTAGGCCTATGCTCATATTTCCGACGATTCGTCAGAAACTTCGCAGATATTGCGCGCCCCCTCACTGACCTTCTCAAGAAGGATGTGCCATTTTGGTGGGGTCCTGACCAAGCCAGTGCTTTTTCCCGCCTCATTACGCTGCTCACCACACCGCCGATCCTCGCCCACTTCGACGCGTCCGCTCCAACCGAGGTCCGCACCGACGCTAGTGGTTACGGCATTGGCGCTGTGTTAGCCCAGCGTCAATCCGGTCATGATAGAGTTCTTGCGTATGCCAGCCGGCTCCTTTCTCCTGCCGCACGCAATTACTCTATTACTGAGCGCGAGTGCCTGGCGCTTGTATGGGCAGTTGGTAAATTCCGCTCCTATTAATATGGTCGCCCTTTCACCGTTACCACAGACCACCACGCTCTGTGCTGGCTTTCAGCACTCAAAGATCCAACAGGGCGCCTAGCTCGTTGGGCTCTGCGCCTCCAGGAATTCACGTACACAGTGGTCTACAAGTCCGGCCGTCTACACCAAGACGCCGACTGCCTTTCTCGGTACCCCGTCGACGATCCAGGCCTCGTAACGGATGACACGTCCATCTGTATTTCCTCGCTCTCCGCTTTCGGCAACATCGGTGACGAGCAACAGCGTGACACGTCCCTACGAGATCTAATCACCCGCCTGAATACTAACTCGACGGACAGTTCGCTTCGCATGTTCGTCATCATCGACGGCATTTTATACCGCCGGAACATGCGCCCAGTGGGACAAGAACTACTAGTTGTAGTACCCACTCATCTCCGCTCGACCGTACTTCAGCAACTACATGATGTACCAACGGCCGGCCATCTTGGTGTTGCCAGAACGTACGACCGTGTCCGCCGACGCTTTTTCTGGCCCGGCCTCTACCGTTCCGTACATCGTTATGTCGCTACTTGCGAGTCGTGCCAACGCCGGAAAAAGCCAGCTGTGCACCCTGCCGGGCTCCTTCAACCTATCGACGTACCTGCTGAGCCTTTTTTTCGTGTCGGCCTCGACCTTTTGGGACCTTTCCCACTTTCTAACAACGGTAACAGATGGGTCGCCGTCGCTACGGATTATTCGACCCGTTTTGCCATTACGAGACCTCTCCCGAGCAGCTGCGCTACAGACGTCGCCGAGTTTTGATCCAAGGCGTCATCTTACATCACGGCGCTCCTCGTCAACTCATCACGGACCGAGGTCGTTACTTTTTATCCAAGGTAATCGAGGACCTACTTCGGTCTTGTGCAACCAAGCACAAGCTTACGACGGCCTATCATCCCCAAACGAACGGACTCACAGAACGTTTGAATCGCACGCTCACTGACATGCTCGCCATGTATGTCTCGACCGATCATCGCGACTGGGACATTGCGCTACCCTTTGTCACTTTTGCTTACAACAGCTCGCGCCACGACACTGCTGGATATTCTCCCTTTTACCTTTTGTATGGACGAGAACCGACCTTGCCGTTCGACACGCTCGTACCCACCCCTGCCTACCTGTCCACCGAATATGCTCGCCACGCTATTAGCACAGCCGAAAAGGCCCGTCAGATCGCCCATCGACGCCTTTCGGAATCGCAACTCCGCCAGAAACATACATACGACAGCTGCCACCGGAACGTTCGCTTCAATCCGGGTGACCTCGTTCTCGTGTGGTCTCCGTCTCGGCATGTTGGCCTGGCCGAAAAACTTCTGCCCAAGTACTCCGGCCCTTACCGTGTGCTACGCCAGGTGACTGAGGTCACCTATGACATCGCCCCTCTGGACCACACGGCGCCCTCTACGTCTTCCAACGTCGTCCACGTCGCTCGCCTGAAGCCGTACCTTTCGCCCACCACCTGCTAACAAGCGCCGAGTCGGCGCTTTCGCCGCCGGAGGTCGATGTAGCGGGGTTGCAGCTATGACTGTGGGGAGGTGTGCGAAGAAGAGGCAGACGACGTGTCGGTGTTCTGAGAATACACAACCGCCATCTTGACTGCTGGACTATTCCATATTGTAAATAAGTTAAATATATTCGTAACAATATATATATATATATGGAACGAGCGCTACCAACGCCATCTAGTGACCACTTCAAGAACTAGAGGTGGCTACTAGACAGACCCACGGCATATGGAGCTTCGCCCCTAAAAAAGATTCTCCACGGAAAAATTCTTCACGCTCACCGGCGGATACATCGCGCGCAACCTCCGCTCTATAGTGCATAGCCTGGCTGCACCCGATCGTGTCCAGAGAGTCTTGGGGCGTCCTAAGAAAGTGCGTAGCGTACTCCCGAAGAGGAAGGCGCGCTTAAGCGGCGACGGGCCCTTGCTTAGCTGTGCCAAGCATTGCGCGACTTGGTGCTATCATTAACATTTTTTTTCATTCTTCTTTTACTATTCACTATCCTCTGGCGACTCTCCGTAATTCGCCAACCGCTCGCACCTTTTCTGCGCAGTGGCGTATGCTCGCCGGCGCGTCAAGTTTCACTGCTGCTAGCGGTTGTTTTCGGGAATTGGTTGAACTAGGCGACTAGGTTGGACCCCATAGAATTCCGAACAGTTAGTGATGCGTGGTAACATGATTAACGGGCTCAAACTGCATCGCGAAGTGAAAAATGAGATTAAATAGTGTTCATATAGGCGCCAGTTTTGAAAATAGGCATTCATGGGCACTTATAGGCATTTAGGCAAGAACGCCAAAAATAGGCATTTATAAGCACTATAAGAACACTTTAAAAGCCCTCCTTAGCCCCTAATTCATCCTCACATATTAAAGTGGCGCGATAGGAGTGCAAAGAACAAAATACGGAATTTGCTTCAAATCCGGTCTCTAGTGATCAGCACTCGAGGTTTAGTGTCCCAGCGAGTACCCACAATGGGTTTCGGCCCCACTTTCTAGATTAAAATGCCAGGACATAGCATGAAGCAGAACTGTATTTGCATTATTTGCAGTGGCGAGCTGGGTAGTCCATGGCAGACGTGTTCTTTTTTCTTTTTTTTTTCGGTGCTCACCCGCGCTGTTTGACAAGTTCTTCTCTAGTGCTGAAAAAAGAAATATTCAGTGGACCCTGACGGAATGCCTTGCTGGGTGCTGAAAAAATTACACCATCTCCCACTGAAGGGAACCATGTGCGGATGCGAAGCAGCGCATGGGTCGACTTAAAGTACCGTTCATCACGGGCACCTTGCCCGATGTTAACGCGTTCTTGTAAGTGGAGCAGATCATGAATTCACTGTAGTTGCTGTTGCTGCTACTCGTCCCGAACTCTTGTTGGAGCGCGCCACGCGGGTTCATCGCGCGTCTGTAGAATCTCGTTCCCCTACGCCATCACGTGATTGCTGGGAGAGTGTAAGGGGAAGAGGCCACAGCGTCTTACCCAGCCCCTTACACAGGCTCGAACGCGCTAGCGCGTGCCAGCAACCATAATTTTGTCTGCGTTACGCCAAGCTAGGAGAGCATACGGCAGCATGGGCCCCTGAAGTGCTCTGCACGTATCATCATCAAGGCAGTCGAAGAACAAGAGGAAGAAGACTTCTCCTTGGCGCAAGCGCGCTTAGATGGCTATGCTAGGCGGGACGGTCGCCAATGGAACTACGGACACAGCCCAGCGCTAAAAATCTGCTTCGCATCTAAAGCAAGCCGGGAGCGCAGACTGATCATCATAGAGCACCTGGGCTGCTCTGACTCGAGTTCATTCTGGATTATTCTTCGTAGCCCCAGTAGTAGCAGAGGCAGCTTTGCCACGCAGTGCCGTCAATAGACCATGACGGTCAACGACGCCTTCAGTTGTCGGCGCAGATACTCCACGATACCTTAGCTCTGTGGATGGTAGGCCGTGGTATTATGAATGCGCGTGCCGAGAACTCTCCAAACGGTGACTTGGGGAGCTGATTGTTGTCCCTTAACCAGCCCCGGTGAGCCGCTATAGCCAGTGGGGTGCTGTACTAGCGGCTCCACCCGCAGTAGCCAAGCAGCCTTATTTTCTTTATAATGCTTGTCTCTCTCTAACCAGTGCGCAAAAAGCGCTCTTCAGAATTGCCGGCCTTGGTTAGTAGTTATGCACAAAGGGCAACCGTTTCGCTGCACCCACGTAGCAACAGTTGCGTCCACCATTGTTGCGCCCATGATGTCTTGTAGAGGGCGGTCTCCTCAGGCTACTTTCGATGCCGCTCGAGACACGTCAAAGGTACTTGAAATCTTAGTAGAACGGCAGAGGCTCCTTCAGTCGAAACGGTCGAAATGCACGTGGTCGAAACGGCTTTCTTTTGACCGGAGCGGGTGCACCGCTGAACGAGTGCGCCGAGTCGCTTTCACGGCTTGACAAGATTGGCAGCTTGTTGTCCAGCTTCGAACAGGTTTGTTCATTCCAGGTCAGACAAACGGTCTGTGGTGAGCCTGTGCGTCGCTTTGAGGCCGAGTCAATATTCGATTCGCCCTTTCGGCGAATCGAATATTGAACGCCGAATCAGATGGGGAACGAACGGGTGATGAGGTGCCTGAGATATGTTGTACGTGACCAATGTTGTTCTGTAAAGAAGTGACACTTCCGCGAGCTGAAACGACGAGCCTTCTTCTCGAAATTGGCGCAGATAAAAGGCATATTTCTGGGTGGTGGCTAGAGTTTGCAAATCCAAACGGCCAGCAGGCACAGCGCCGATCTGCGACAGTGCATGAACTTCCTGAAATTGAGTACCAGACATATGGCGAATGTCATTAGAAAATTTGGACGTAAACGAGAGTTGCCGATGATCACTTTCTGAGTGCAAGGAACAGTTCCTCTTGAACAAATATTAACGGCCTTGTGAGCGATGTTGCCTATATATGCGGTTCCCTGTTTTCGAAATAAACATTGTTGCAAGTCGCCTGTATGTGTTACATCTTCCTTTGCCCGTGTTTTTCGTGCGCTATAATCTTCAGTGTGGCATACCAACACGCCCAAAACGCCACGTTATAAACGGTCTGTGGTCCGTGAAATATAATGGATACAGCCGTCAAGGGAGAAAATTGAAAGGCTTAAGAGTCTAATAAATGGCGAGTATCTCCCCCTCCCGAAGGTGCTTTAGCGAGCTTGTGCAGGTTTCCGGAGCACTGAGAAACCGAGCGGTCTTTAATGAATGACATCCCGCTACTTCAGTACCGCACCGACTGCCGTGGTTGACGATTCAACCATAAGACGAGTCGGTGCATCGGGCAACGAGTCGGGCATCGGGCAACGGTGCATCGGCAATTTGCAGTCGCCAACCGCTTTTTGCTTTCTCAAAGAAATCTTCGCGCTCCAATGACCAGCGCAAGGCAGGCGCTTTCTTGGAGTCACGAAATAGCCGGGCGGTAAGCAGCTCAAGAACTTGTGCTCAGAATTGTATGAAGCTCCTGTGAAAACGCATGAGTCCCCAAAACTCACGTAACATCCGGAAGCTGGTTGGTCAGGGGAAGCACTCGAGTGTCCGCACTCGTGGTGCCAGTGGCGTGATTCATTAGAGCTATAATTGATTTAGGATTTAGATTTAGATGTAGCACAAGGCCGTGGTCAACTTAGATTTAGGACAAGGCCGTGTTCATCCACTTAGTAAAATTGTAGGCGAAGGGGCTGTTAGTGCTCTTCTCCTTCGCGGCTTGCAAGAGAATGTCGTCGAGGTCCACAAAAATGAACGGGAGGCCGTGCGTAACATCATCTATGAACATTTCCATTGTATGCGCCGCATTTTGCAAGCCATAAGCCATATAGACAAACTAAAATAGGTCAAATTGAGTATTGATGGCTGTCTTCGGAATGTCTCGGGTTCCAATAGGAATACGGCGTGACGCCGTGATAAAATCGATCTTTCTGTATATTTTAGTGGCTGCGAGATGAGCGCCGCAGTCATATGTGTGGGGAAGAGATGTGGAGGCGGAGTTGTGACGGTATTCAAAGCTACCTAATCAGCAGAAGACCGACAGTCGCCACTATGCTCCTGTGGTACTATATGGAGAGATGAAGACCAATTGACGGAGAGAAGGATTAATGCACCGAGCTGAAGCATGCGTTCCAACTCACGGTGGACGTGATCCAACCTAATTCCAGCGACCTTCCTTTGACGGGTGGCGACAGGTGAGCCGGTGGGGGTGATCTGATGTGTTGCCCTGTGGTTCACGGGCCGCTCATTATTGCGGGACATCGTGAGTTGCGGGCACTCAGCAAGTATATTTTCGTACGTTGACGCTGGCAGATATGTACACATGCCAGATGGGGCGAGTCTGATCTGTAAGCCGGGTACAGCGATGCATGTGATGTTACTCTTTAGGCGCCCATCACGAACATCTACTTCCAGCGAAAATGGCTGAGGAAGTGCGGCCTCAGTGTTGCAAAGCTTATGTCGGTGATCACGAAAACCGATTCGTGCACGCGCCTGAGTGTGTCATTTGCCAAAGCCCATTCGACGCAGTGGCAATGTTGGTCACTGCATAGAGCACGGGTGTGGACTTGCCGCGTTGGCGATCTCCGGCCACAGCAGAAACGATGAACAGTTCAGTTTCTGTGTCGACAAGGGGGTGGGTACTGGTGATTCGTTTCAGCACGAAGATCAAGGGCGAGCGTTGCACGGCGCCGTTAGCGAGCGGCATGTGCGTTTCCCGCCCAGGGACAGGACTGAAGACAGCAACTGTCTGAATCGTGAAAGCGATGGGGGTACCAGCCATGGGTAGGCAAACTCCTGAGTCAGCTCACACAGACTCACTCAGACTACGACGGAGCCGTGAGTCCGGGTTAGAGTGATTGCCGTTGGCTAATATTTTGGTGAGCCTGAGTCCGAGTGGTTCCGGTTGCGACGAAGTTTAGTGAGGCTGTGTCCGAGTAAGTCTGGTTGAGCAAAATTTTCGTGAGTCTGAGTCTGAGTGAGCTCCGCTTTTTTCCGCTTCAAGAATTGTATTTATTGAATGAGTCTCAGTGAGCTCCACATTTTTTACCGCCACATGCTTAACCAACTTGAGCATTACTATCAGCCTCATTTCGGGTGATACCCACATCTACGCAGAGATATCTCAATGCACTAGTGTTCACACGTCAGCTCAATATTTATTGATCAGAGGCGTCAGTTACGGAAAGCGCAGTGTCTTGACTCCTCCCGCAATCCTTTATTGGGATAGCAATTATATGCACACTCTCGGTGGATTTTTGCCTTTGCCATCATGTCCCGGATATGTATATGTATGTATATATATATAAAGGCACAAAGAAAAATAAAGCAGAAGAAAAATTACACCATCTCCCGCTAAAGGGCACCATGTGTGGATGCAAAGCAGCGGGGAGCCAGTGTCAGCGCTGACGTGGACACTAGCGCTGACGCTTGCGCTTCTGCTGGTGTTAACTCTTACACTGGCGGCGGCGTTGACGCTGGCGCTTATCGCGGCGTTGCGCAGGACAGAATGAGGCGCGCGGGCTCCGTCATTTTATAATGCGGAACTACCGTGCCGCGCCCAGGGGAGTATACAGCTGTCGCACCACCTGTCGTGCGCGCCGCCTCGTAGAGTAGCTGATTCCTAGAGAAGAGAGAGGGGGAGCGTAGGAGAGGAGAGAGAGGGGGAGGGGACGCGCATGCGCAGTGGGGGGTGGACGCCGCGGGACACGGGAGGGAGGGACGGACAAAGCCCCCGCCATAAGCTGATTCGCATCTGAAAAATTCCGAAGTACCCAACCGGGGATTTGAAGCAGTGAACCGTCGATCCAGAGGGCGCTGCGTTAGTCAACTCAACCATGCGCCATGCACGCGCCGGCGTAATAACGACGCGCTATCTGCATACAACATTTACCGCGGGTTGTACGCAGATCTCGTGTGAGCTTGAGCGTGGTTTATATCAAGCAACGCTCCTAAATTTTTTTTTTCATATTGAAAAGTACCCTTAGGACTCGCACGAAAAAGTGGCCCCTTTCTGTACCCACTCGTGATGTGGAAAGAAAAAAAAGGAAACCCGGGCACACCTTGCGTCAGACGCCCCCGTGTGGCAGGAGACGCAGAGGGGTCACTCCATTGTCGACACTTGCAGTGCGTTTCTCAAGCAGAAAGACGTAACAACAGCGACAGCTGTTAGTCAACGCTTATCCTGTGTATACCTGTGTGTTCCTTTAGGTCATCCTTCCTTATGCTTCAGCGGTGCGCTGCAAGTATCGAGCTGCTTGCCCTGCTTCGTGTGGCATTCCAATTTTTGCTATCGCATTTAGTGCTTCGCCCTTGTGGCGAAGTTGTGACTTATTTGATAGGATGTTCTGAATAAAAATACCTCATATGAGTCGTATTTTTTCAATAAAAATGTCCTTACTGGATTGCAACCTCTGATAACTGGTACTTAAATTTCGAGATCAAAGGGCGCATCGTAGAGCGCCGATTATGTGACACATTGGCGTTAAAGAACATTGACACTATGATCGAAGAAGCTAATTATACGCTAACGGTCTCATGAGTCGACTCACTGAGACTCACTCAGACTCAGAGGAAGCCGTGAGTCTGTGTCTGAGTGAGTCCGCGTGAGTAATATCTGGTGGGATGTAGTCAGAGTGAGTCCTGCTGAGAAACATTTTAGTGAGTCTGTGTCCGTGTGAGCCCTAAGCGCAATATATATTTCTTGAGTGAGTCTGAGTAACCTACACCTATTTTGCCGACCTATGGTACCAGCACAATGCCCAAGGCGTGCCTGTAGGTTCGCTGCGAGGCTGTGAAGACGACGCTTGCTGTAGACGCCGCGAGTCGGCAGCTTCTCGAGTGCACTGGAAAGGCGGCCCTCCAGGCGCGAGAGTCGTTCTTCTTGCTCTGACACCCTCAACACGGTGATAGGTGGCTGTGCCAAAGACGAGCAGTCGCAGATGTGGTCGACGAGTGCGAATAGCCGATCGAGACTAATCGTCGAAGCCCGCTAGTACTCTCTGTGCGAACTATGGCAGGTGTTGAAAAATTTGAAGTGCGCATGAAATGGCAAGTTGGCTCTCGTTTCACGAGTGCTCACCAAGGAACTGACGCACCCAGTGCAGCAATTGCGGTGCTCTTTGACCACGAAATTCCACTAAAAGAATATGCAGGAACATACTTTGTTGCAATGGCCCGTAGGCGCTGAAGGAGCGTGCATTTATGGTCATCGTATGCCGCGGCAAAAGGCACACCCCAAAGCAAGTCTTCTAAGGCATCGGCAGAGGGTAGCGCGGCGGCAACGTGCAGGTACATTGCTGTCTGTGAACTGATACGCCGGAGTTGAAAGCGAGTCTCTACTTGCGTAAACCAAACTTTATGACATGAGAGGAATCTTGACGTCATCACCATCAGCAGGAGCAGTAGCAACGTCACGCATTGCTAGTGTCCGAAAAAAATTTAGATCTCTTCGACCACCACTTTTCGAAAGTTGGGATCAGCGGAGGCCAGAGATACAGGCACTGACAGCTTGATAACACAGAATAGGCTGATGCTAATCCACGAGCAATAACCGGTTCACCGCGTGGCGGCGGGGGCGTCGCGGTGTAGGTGACCATTTTCTTGCTACAAAACGACACCTTCCTAAGTTGACATCAAACAGCCCTGACAGCCGGATGACAAGCTCAGTTGATGGCCACGGGTATTTGATTCACAGAACAGAGTGACAGACTGTCGCTAGGCGTAAATAGGGAAATCGTATCATTGGTGATGAAGTTATGAGCTCAGACGCCTTGATGCCAGCGTTGGTCATATAGCGACGCTCACTATAACGGTGCGCTGCAGCGATTCCGCTCACTGGTGGCCTTGTACAGACATCCCACGTCGCAGTTTCCGCTGTTGCCAGCCACTAGAACAATGACATGCTAACCCGCGAACCCAGAGCGCACACTCGCGATCAACATTCGTAGTGAAGGTCACGTCAACGTGGAAAGCCCTGCACCACCGGCAGACGACACATATTCTCCACCGGAAGTTGCCAAATGTTGTACTGAGTTGCTATTATGCTGTCAATTTCGTTGATCTTTTTCTTATATCAGAAATAGAGTGTGCCACTTACTACGAACAACATTTCACTAGAGTGCTTATTTGGGCCGGTTGGTACGTCCTCAACTAAACGAGAAACAGTGGAAAACACAGGACAGTGAAAGAGAGCGCTTGGTCCGTCTGTTGCAGTGTGTTTCGCGCTGTTTCTCGTTTTGCGAAACAACATTTATTGAGGGTATACAAAAGCTATTGCCCGTGAAGCCCTTGAGACATCCACCCAATCGCACACATAACGCAGATGATTCTTGACTTCGTGCTTGCCACATATTTATCTCATTAAAGTAGACGCCAGCTTCATTTTAGAGAACAATATACTGCATTAGGAGAGTCGTCTGAGGTGCGACTCTCCAAAAGACTGTTAGCGCGTAGTACATTGTAGCATATGCGGCAAGTTAGAATTTGCCAATAAGACATGTGCTTCTTTTTAGAGCGTGCCAAAACAGAAAGTCCTCGTGGTCGCACAGACATGTAAGCATGTGGGCTTCAAAAATTTTGCCTCACATGTTGCGAAATTAAAACGCCTTTACAGCTCAACTGAAATTTCGCATTACCGAGTATCATAATCATCAGTGAAGTTTTGTCTCCTTAAATACAGAGTATAGCGGAACAAAACAAGGACAGAGAAAGAAGCATACAGGACGCCATCTCCTTGCCATCTGTATATACCTCATGTGCAGACATGAAAATAAACAATCCTTTATTCATTCGTTGGCTCGGGTAACCACTGGTTTATTTTTTTTTCTTTTCTGTACAACACAGCAGGCTGAGTGAGATGTAAAAATATTGCAGGTTTTTTTGTCTATACGGTCTTTGAAATGCCATGCGCTTGCAGCGTGCTCCAGTGTTCAGCTATATTTCTTCCTGGATAGCGCATCGAGCGACTGTGTAAGACTGGTACTACCTTCAACACCTGCTGATACGTTACCTCAGGTGCACGCCGACAAATTTTTAGGGGCGAAGCTCCTTAAATCGGCACCCGTTCGTCCCCTCGCAGTTGTCGTAGTCGTGGTGCGTAACCAGTCGTAACGCTAGTACCAGATCTTGACCTCCAATGTGGTGCCGGTGGGAGATTTTTCCTGTGCGTTGTTGAACAATAAAAAATTCGCAGCGTGCGCGTTAACTAAAAGCCGAATTCTTCTGTCTCTCATTCCCCATTAGCAGCCATTGGTATGTTCCAGTAGGAAACGTTAGTAGAAGTAGAAGTGTAAGTGTTAGCTAAAAGCCGACTTCTGTCTCTCATTCCCATTAGCAGCCATTGTTTACCTCCAAGGTAGTGCCTGGTGAGATTTCTCCTGTGCGTGATTAAACAATAAAAATTTTGTTCAAAACGCCGTTGATTGATGAAATAAACCAACGAAAGACGTCAGATGTTTTCTAAAAGCAAAACGAAAGAACGCCAGATGTTTCTAAAGCAAAACGAAAAGACGCCAGCTGCTTAACGAAAGACGCCAGATGCTTTCTAAAGCAATGGTTTTCTAAACAATGAAAATTCACAGCGTACATGTAAACTTAATGTGAGCTGCAAGTCGTCATAACTCATCGAACCTTTAGTATAAACGCGCCCGATCTCACGTCGGTGATGATGTACTGGGCAGAATTCAAGGAAGATTCACGGTTTACCGATGAACCTCCGCAGCTTCGCCCACTCATCATCATTCACTCCGTGGATATGTTTTAGGTGCGTCGATGATGTTATGCCTCATTCACAAAACCGTCACAAGCTTGTGGCCGTCATGGCAGCCGACGTGAAGAATATCTTTCACTTTGGTGCGTTTCAACATTATATACACCGTGTTCGTGGTTTACTACCAAGCCGTTTATTCTTAGTTTAGGCAAGCATTAAACATGCAAGAAATTATTTAACTTATTTAATGCATAAAGCTGATTTCCTTTCTCTAGGTTTAGGCGACCATGGGACCACTCGCCTACACCTCCACCGTCGCCTATTTGTAGATCCGTGTCGCCTGCTGTACGCTTTTTCGACGTGACGGCGACGCGACGGAGTGTCCGACGGCTGCGTGAATAATGCCTTGTGATGAAGAAAAAATTTCACCATCTCCCACTAAAGGGAACCATGTGCGGATGCCAAGGAGCGCATGGGTCGACTTAAAGTTTCGTTCATCACCGGCACCATGCCCGATGTTAACGCGTCCTTGCATGTAGAGCACGCCGTGAATTCGCTGTAGTTACTGTTGCTGTTTCTCGTCCCGAACACTTGTTGGAGCGCGCCACGCAGGTTCATCGCGCGTTTGCAGAATCTTGTTCCCCGACGCCATGACGTGATCACGTCATTGCTGAGAGTGTGATGGGGAGAGGCCACAGCACCTTACCCAGCTCCTTACACAGACCCGAACGCGCTAGAGCGTGCCATCGCGTTCTAAGATACAACGCGTTGGTTCATCGCGCGTCTGCAGAATCTCGTTCGCCGACGCCATCACATGATTGCTGAGAGAGTGTAAGCGGGAGAGGCCACAGCGTCTTACCCAGCCCCTTACACAGGCCCCAACGCGCTAGCGCGTGCTAGCACACGTGGTTTTGTTTGCGTTACGCCAAGCTAGGACAGCATACGGCAGCCCGGGCCCCTAAAGTGCTCTGCACGTGTCATCATCAAGGCGGTCGAAGAACAAGACGAAGAAAACTTCTCTTTGGCGCGAGCGGGTGCTCTGAACGTAGCATCACAAGGCGGTCGAAGAACAAGACAAAGAAGACTTCTCCTTGGCGTGAGCGCGCGCTCAATATATATGTTGCAGATGGCTATCGGTAGGTTTTAGAAAGCGGACGGTCGCCAATGGAACTACGGACAAAGCCCAGCGCAAAAGCTGCTTCGCATCTAAAAAAGGGAGTTTGGACGACCGCGAACAGGACGAAACACTCCTTGATTTTCTTCGTCTGCAATCTATTGTTTCTGTATACACTTTATAGTAGTTCTCAACCCGGCCATGAAACAAAATTCTGTATAATAAGTGTTTATTCGCTTTCTGCCTGCATGTCATGAGTAAAGGGGCACGGGGCGCGTGCCGGACGGCGGAATGCGCTGATGGTGTGCAGAGAACGGAAAAGTACTCGATGGTGTGCACTCCCGCCACGTCCACGCACGCCATCGGCCGGGGAAAGGTGCGTGCCACGCGACCCGAGCTGAGGCGAGGGACCCCCGGAGAAGAATCAGGCATTGTTCGGTGGGGTAAGAGAAGAGCAAAGTGGTGCAAGCCTGCAGTTCTGGAGGCAGCGTTGCGAGAGGTTCGGGAGGTGGCCGTCGACCTTGGTGTCTACCGAGCGAGGCTTTCCGGGCTTGCAGCCGCCTTATAACAGCAGTTCTCAGGGCACCTGCGGCACGACCCCAGCTCGACAAGAAGATGCCGACCCACCGACAATCACAGAGTTACGTCGGTGGTTGGATCCCGTGGTAATGAGGAGGCCGACAGTTAGGCCTAACTGGGATAGACCGGCGTTCCCGACGGAGAATGAGGCATCAGCGAGGAAGATAACCAGCGAGGCGTCTGATCAACGACGATGGCCCTGAGACGTCGACAGGAGCTTCGATGACGGGACTGGAAGTCGACTTGGGTATCGAATCGAGTCAGCGGGCACCTCAAACCGTAAGAACATTCGATTGGGATCGCTACTGACTGAGATGCCTTAGTTGCCAGACTTTCGAGTCCAGAAGAGCTAAGCATAGCTCGAATGCTTTGCGATGTTTGTTAGCGTAGTTAGTGAGTGCGCAATAACTCATTATTTTCACACTTGTTGATTTTTATTGTAAATGTTGATTGTGTTAATTTTTGTTTGCCGTGGTGTGTGATATAAAGTTTGGTTTGCGGTGCCACCACGGTCTCTCCCGACTGTCTTTCTCTCTCCCAACTCCACTCTGCATTGCAAGCGCTCCCTAGATACGTGACACTGCACCTGGTGAAAGTTTCGCGAGGCACACTACTTGTCTAGTCAGCCTTCTCTACTGCATCTATATATGTACCAAGGTGCACGCGTGTGCCGCAGTCAATTACTCAATGAAATGCAAAACGCTTCCGCACCTTCATTCCCTAACTACTGCACTCTATAAGGCGCCTATGGTTCGCGTGCAGAAACTCTATATCGGCTCTGACGGGGTAGACGGGCATATTCGTCGGTTATAATGTGGCGCTTACCGGCAGGGCTTTGCCGAATTCGTGAAGACAACGAGAAACAATCCTTGTATTGCGAATGAGTTCTTCCAGCGGAGAAGTTCGTCCACCATGGAGGATTCCGGTTGACGTTGAAAGCTGGTTCAGGAGATCGGATTGTTGGAGTAGGTTCGGTAGAATCTGTGTGGCCGAAAGCCTTCACAATTTTATTCGTGTAGGCGACCGTCGTTCCTTCGTTGACGTGCTTGCATTCATAGCTTAAATTGGTGTGTATCACGGATGCTTTCCCTCCACGGAGCTCGGCTATGCCTATTGCGACGGAAATCTGGAGATTGACCAAGAAGTGCTTGTCACCCTCGATGGTATCTTCTATGCCTGCGCATTTGTCAGTACCGACGGAAATGATGGCGCTGCAGCGAGGCGGAATAGCAACATGGTTTTGAGCCTATTCAAGGCGTTGCTGTTTGTCGTCGTGTGCGACGGTAGCGCTTTTACCGAGGATAATGTTATCGACTCGTACATCTGGTTGATGAGTGCACCTTGGTGGCTCTAGAAGTCCTTGCGAATATGAACATTTAGCGAGAATTATTTCAAAACAATGAATGTCGCAGCAGAGACGTAGGCATCATGGTGGCTATCATCATTGCTGATGAGGCAGTTATGGCCGTGGTATTGCTGGTCGTGCCAGGTAGAGGCCCGTATTCTTGTGGTAGTCCTTGAAGCCTGCGGTCAGATCAGAGATCCGCGATGACCTCGGTGTCTTCTTCACTTGGGCTTGAATCACGGCTTTTCGAGGGCGCCCGGCACATCAAGGAAACAGCGCACCTACCAGATGTCAGGTTATCGCAATGGTGAAGACAGCAGGATGCAGTCAGTATAGATAAAACGCTTTATTGGGCGAACTTTGGCCAGTAAAGGAAATACTCAATGTACAAGCGACACTCGCTGTAGGATGATAACGACGAGAACAGACGTCGGGCGTCGACGAATCTGCTCGTCTGTGAAATACATTGACATTTATAGATGTCTTATCGAACCTTTCAGCGTTTTCGCTGACACTCCCGTTAGCTCTAAAATAAACTCGATTACTCGTGTTCTGCGCGAAGTTTCGAAACACTGCGGCGCCGCCTGCGAGCAGTCATGGTAACAGCTCTTTAAACGAAATACTTGCGCATGATAGTATAATGGAAACTTCTGGAGAGACATAGAGAGATTTATTATCCTAGAAAAGCTGAGAGGTTGGCCTGGACCGATCTGTAGGTTACTGTTAATTCAGTAGGCGGATTCAATCAATGAGGTTTCAGTCAGGTTTTATTCATAACAAAACTGAGTACAGTGCGTGCTATTTATACAGTTGGGACCCCAGAACTCGACGTGAGTTGTAGAAGGGGTCCCTATGACAGGTGGTGCTATTTGTATCCGTGTGAAAAGATCTTATACATAGGTGTATACAAAACAAAACAAAGCGTTATGCACTGCGTAAAAGGAAACGAAAGTATGCAAAATGTAAAAGAAAAGATTTGAAAAGGAACAGAAAAAAATTCTACAGATGGTCGCTTTAACGCTGCCGTCGTCTCGCAGACTACAGTATTTGAAGCAGGGCGGTAATCCCTAGAACACAGATATGCAGGGATAGTTGGAGGCTTGTACTAATGAGAAATCATTGAACATGGAGCGCCGCTGTAGTGGACCGTTCGACAAGAAGACTTGTTTTCGCCTTGACGAAAGCAAGTCCTTCTGGCGAAACGTCGACTCAAGTGGCACGCTCTTTTAGGGGCGAAGCTCTTAAGGCGGCACCCGTTCGTCCCTCGTAGTTGTCGTAGTCGTAGTGCGTAACCAGTCGTAACGCTAGTACCAGATCTTGACCTCCAAGGTGGTGCCGGTGGAGATTTTTCCTGTGCGTTGTTGAACAATAAAAATTCGCAGCGTGCGCGTTAACTAAAAGCCGAATTCTTCTGTCTCTCATTCCCCATTAGCAGCCATTGGCATGTTCCAGTAGGAAACGTTAGTAGAAGTAGAAGTGTAAGTGTTAGCTAAAAGCCGATTTCTTCTGTCTCTCATTCCCATTAGCAGCCTGTTTTTTACCTCCAAGGTTGTGCCTGGTGAGATTTCTGCTGTGCGTGATTAAACAATAAAAATTTTGTTCACAACGCCGTTGATTGATGAGATAAACCAACGAAAGACGCCAGATGTTTTCTAAGCAAAACGAAAGAACGCCAGATGTTTCTAAAGCAAAACGAAAAGACGCCAGCTGCTTAACGAAAGACGCCAGATGTTTTCTAAAGCAATGGTTTTCTAAACAATGAAAATTCACAGCGTACATGTAAAATTAAAGTGAGCTGCAAGTCGTCATAACTCATCGAACCTTTAGTGTAAACGCGCCCGATCTCACGTCGGTGATGATGTACTGGGCAGAATTCACGGAAGATTCACGGTTAACCGATGAACCTCCGCAGCTTCGCCCACTCATCATTCACTCCGCGGATATGCTGTGATTTTTAAAAATTATCATCACTTGTCAGTAGTTCAACACGCGAACAGTGTCATTTACGCGGTCGTGTTAGAAGGCCTTTGAATGAAGGAGCGAGGCAAATTTGGAACTTACCAAAGCCTCTAAGGCTGCTTGATATGTGTGGTTATCGCACTTGCGTTGGAGGATAGAAAGACGTTCCCTAAACCAAGACCCAGATGATTGTACGCCCATTACGGCAATATGAAACGCCATACTTCTGCGAGAAGAAGACAATTTGAACATTTTCGTATAGATAGCTAAAACCATAATAAAATTAAAATCATATTTTCGTCTATAACGCTCCATTGAAGGATGTTGGCATGCACGGCCGTTCAGCTAACGTGTGCCAATTAAGCGGTAAATATACACGCACGTTACTGGAATTGAACCAAGCTATCACTGTGCATAGTCGTCTTCAGCAAATTGGTGTACTTTTTGAACATCTGAATTGAGAGTGTCCGTAGTTTTTAGCCCAAGTGTTATATATTGCATATCATCGAAGGTTATCAACATAAAATGTTTATTAACTCGTTAATAATACCCAGAGTACTTTGTTAAGGTGGCTATAGTGGTTTAGATTTTTTCGAGCTGTAAACGATGTGAACATTCTTGTTCAATGTAGGCCATCAATAGATGCCTAGGCATAGGGACATTGGTGCCCTCTAGAACCCTACGAGGAGGTCATTGAGGATCCTTGGAAACCGTAGATTGCTCAATGGCGATGTAAAAAAAGATAGTATAAAGGCGTTTATTGACGGCACTAGTCGACGAAGCACAACGGCAACAGTCAAGACAGAGCGCAGACTCTGAGCGCGAGGAGCGTGCTGTCAGAGAAGAGCCGAAGGGGACGACCCACTAGAAAGCGCTCGAGAGGGCGACCCATTAGAGACTTCCAACGCTTCGCTACTATAGGTATATTTCGTGCTTGATACAGTAACAAAAAGACATTTTACAACAGCATTTCTCCTGATCTGAGGCTAAGCAAACACTAGCACATCTATTACAACATTACTGTTGGCTAACCTGGTAGTTGTGCCGCTTGCCTTCTGACCTGAAAGACGCTGGTTCGATCCAGGCCGCGACAGTCGCATTTAGATGCATACAGAATGCTCAAAGCCCGCGTACTGCGCGATGTCGGAGCATATTGAAGACCCTAGGAAGACCAACATTAACCGAAGTCATCCACTACGGCGTATCTCAAAGTATGTGTCATTTTGGGACGTGAAACCCCATAAACGAAATTTTTATTTAAAAAGCTGCTTCAAAGACATGGACTATGGCGCACAAGGTCCAGCATCCTTAGTAAACATAGCATGACGTGAATTGTCGCGCTACAGAAAACCATTTCCTTACGTTGTCCATGCAGCTATCGGGTGCCGCTCACCAGCATTCCAGGAGGGCCTTTTGAGACGAGCATACAGCGCCTTATGCCGTTTATTTGCCACATGGACACACTGAGCTGGCCCCGTTAGCATACAGCTATAGATTGCAAGCACGAATCAGCAGTACTTCAAGGTTTTTCTAGGAGCCTAATATTCATCAATGTGAGTACGCTGCAGAGACGTTCTGACTAAAAAGAGGTGCCTTTGTTTGTAGTATATCTGTAAAGGTAATAGCGTTCATTGCAGATAAAAGAAAAGAACAAGAAATAAAATATGTTTGTGAGAATGACGTAGTGGCTCGGTCTCGTGCTTGGGATTAGTTTTTTATACCTTCTACATCCTACATTTCGTCGCAGGCTTTCACGCATAAGTACTGAATAGCATATCTGAACGCTTCTGCTCAACGAACAACCGTTGACATTCTACGCTCGTGAAACGTCTTTACTGCATCATTGGAGGTTCTTATTTTAGAAATAACATGAAAGATCTAGTGTTTTCTCTCTGCCCGACCCAGCTGCATGCCAACTGTGAAACTTACATGAATTCATAATCTGAGAAAGCCTTCTCGCAAACAAGTTTTTCGCGTTCTATAAATGAAAGCCCAAGAGAAAAGACATGTATTCGCATACAAAATGCGGGGATTATTCACCACTTGTATATGAAATGCACACACAAGAATGTAATAAACAGTGAAAATAAACATCGTATGTATCCACTTAGTCAAATACAATGAAAGATTGAAAACGTTCACCTGTTTGACATGTAAGCATCGATCTTGCGAGGTGTTTTGGGGTTTAGCCTGGCAGCATTAGGCATCAGATAAAAACACACGAATGCAGAAACTTAGTTTTTTAAGTTTGTTCCTTGTTGATGCTTCACTAGCACATGCTGTTATAAAATAACGGCTGTGACTGCATTATGCGTTGCATGACTGAAACTGCTTCGTTTCACCAGCTCAATAATGTAAGTTCACTAATTTCGTCTTTTTGCTAGTCAGCGTAGTAAACAGAAGCTCAAGAAAAAAACAGGAATCTGTATAATGCAGATCGATATAACAAATCGGTATTGGCCTAGTGTGCGACCGATGGCGGTGCTGCGAGCGGCGCATGTATGACGTCAGAGCCGGTATTCGCGTGCTTTCGTCTGCTACGCAGGCCCAGCACCGTGTTGAAACCACCGTTGTGGTAAATCTCAACAAAAAAGCAGTTCAATTCGTTATCTTGCGTATGGTAGCTACTGATGCTGTTCGAACAACCGTGAGACTGCTTTTAACGTTCATTTAGAACCAAAGCTCTTTGTTTCTTAGAACTGCGGCTGCTTGTCTCCGCGGCGAGTGCTGCGCGATGGTGAAGTACTGCTATGTGCCTCAATGCACTTCGTGCACTCGTGAAAAGCTTTCACAACTATCCTAAGGACCAAAAGCTGAAGAAGAAGTGGATATAGTGACGTAAAAAGTTGAGCGAGTTCGTGTTGGTTCATGATAAACAGAAGGGGATAGTCAGGCTCAGAATGGGAAAGCGCCCCACGCCTTCACCGACCGTGTGCAACACGTACTTCGTGGACAGTGACTTCTACTACCCACCGTACTTAGGTAAGCTTGCGACCGCGAACAAGCGCCTCGCCAATACTTAATAGGCGACTTACACCAGGTGCGGTGCCGTCCCACAACCTGCCGCGAAGGCCCCTAGACAAGGAGCCAACGGGGCGGCCTCTGAATAGCCTCGCATGAAAGCGCGCCTCGTGAGCTCAGCTGAGTGGTGCAGGATATCTGAGACTACGGATACATTTGGATGGTGTAGTACATACGTATTTTACTTATGAAGGCAAGCGCGCGCCTAGCGGACTGCTTATCATAAATTCATGAGCGAAACCTGTTGCCGCTGTTTAGTGCACATTCTCTAAAAGTTTTCACCTGAGGCAGTGCAGACACTTTTTTAAAAGCGGAGCTCTTTAACCTTTTCGTTAGGCTGCGTGGCGTGAAACTCGACCCAGCTTGGCTTTGCCACGTTAATCTCTGTGGCCCTGTGCGTTGTATATTCAGCGATTAACTATTTGTTATAATATTCTAATACCCATGCGACGGCCCTGTGCGGTGTTAATATGAACTACGACGTTAATATGAACTACAACATTACGGGACAAACTGCGATCATAGGCATCGGCAGGGGCGTGTGCAACAAGGCGGCACTTGCGCATTTGTTTGCAGGACGAAAGCTGCGATAGTGATGCGATCTCCGTTGACGGCCTCGACCACGCATTCAACAACGTGGCTTGCGTCGTACACCGCCTCGCCCTCGATGAGGCACCGCGACTTTTCGCAAGCTTGATCTACATACTTGTAGAAGCTGGAGAACGGCACGCTCACTGAAATATCGAAAGAAACACCCACACTAATTAGTATCGTACGGCGGAAACAAGATATCGAGCAAGAAGACTCACAACATAGTTTCACTTTCTTACAAGCAATGCGGTCGATTGCATCGGCGCACTCGTCGGCCATCCGGGGGATTTCTTGGCCCTGTAGATTGGGCCGCAACTAAAACAAGTTCAAGATTATACTCGAAAACATTCGGTGCAGGCGTTAGTTGGCCGTCGCGAAGCTGTTCGTTCGACAAAGTTCCCGCCTGAAGAAGACGATCCGCATACGGGAGCAGCGGCTGCTGCAGCGCGGTTGAGAGCGGAGTCCCCGCTCAGACGTCACACGCGAGAGGGCGCCGCTCCAAGATCTCGAGGCCAATAAGGCTTAAGCCCGAGGCCGACGCGCCACAAGCACGTCTGTCCGGGCCAAAAAACGCCCGCGCTTAAAAACTGAAACGTGCAGTCGCAGAAGTAATCGATTGTTTATTGTACATTGACATATGAAAGCTTGCGAAATGTTTATTAGCAGCTAGATTACTATTTGACGTGGATGCACACACGTTGACGCCTGGTGCCACATCTCCATCCCGACGACTAACGTCCATGATCATGATTAAGACTCTGTAGTAGTTGAAGTTGTTAACATACACCTGGGCACAGAAATGATGAATCCCACCCGAAGATGGCATCAACAAGCGCATAGTAAACACTGGTACTCGATATGTACTCATTCAAAGTGTCGTCATTAGAGGAGAGAAACGGCAAAGTGTGCGTTTCCCAATAATAGGATTAGCTACGCCTGTGCCCATACATACACTATACCACACAGCGCTTCAGAAACGCGAGAGGCAGAGATCGTAGCGTGAGCCGCTTCCCGCTGGCCGGTCTCTGCTGTTGCTTAAGCGCAATAACGGAACAACTTGTTCAGCAAAACAGATCTCTTGCGCAAGTATAACGTATACCGTATGTACTCGTGTAATGGCCGCAACCAGGTCTTTGTTATGGAATCCCGCCCAAAAATATATTTAAAAATTACGCGCGTATTAGACGAACCCTTAGGTTTTGAGAATGTTTGCAGCAGTATCCTTTATGTGGTGCGATAATTCCGAAGCATTTTTTTTTATTTTTTCGGGAGCAAAACAAGGAAGACGTGCCGAGTTTTAAGCACCAACACGTAGCAAACGCACGGCCTCCAAGATTTAGCAGCTGCTTTCGAGGTGCTGCCGTCTACAAAACAATAACGACTGGACGGCCGAAAGGGCATACCTTGTGGATGTGTTCCACTGGATTTTGAAAGCGTAGAAGGGAGTTTCCTTCAAGACGGTGGAGGAAAGTTTCAACTTCACGGAAATTTCAAAGAAATTCGATTGAACGTAGTAAGACCTTACCTGGCGAGCGCACAACGTTGAGGATGCGATGGGTGAAGAGGAGGAAGAGCGAGGGCGATGAATAATATTCGTGCAGCCACATGATAGTGACAAAGGTTGTTTTACAGCGAAAGCTGTTATGAGATCATTTCACCGGCCGTTTTTGGCACCGTAGTTGTCCGCCGCCGCCGCCGCCGCCGCTGTCCGTCACCACTATCGCTCGATATAAGAAAAAAAAACGAAATAAGAAAAAATTCCAGGATGGAACGAGGTTCGAACCTGGGCCCGCTGCGTGGGAGCCCAGTATTCAACCTCTGAGCCATGCCGGTGCTCGAAACTGCATTGCAAAAAGGTCCTATACAGGCTTCATGTCGGGAAGGAACCACATTAACATATGCAATATAGCGTGGTAGAAGAGTAAAATAAACACCGAGCGTTGCACAACGCGAATTGTGTAATCAGGCGTCACACAATGCAAATTGCGCAGCGAGAAGGTTCTTGAATACTTCCAACCCATTACACAGGGCTCCGCCATAATTCTTCATCGGCATCAGTCACAGCATCAACAAATTGCGCATAATGCCTTACATGCGTTTAGCAGATACCACGGCTCTCCGTAGAATAACGAAAAATGGCATAATGCCTGCTTTCCTACTTCTCAAAAATTGCAATGATTTATAGCATATTGGGTTCCTGGCAAGTGCACTTGTATTAGTTGCCAAGGAAGCCCATAAGCGCATGATCCATTTCCTCGGGGTCTCAGTAAAGTTCTTCGCCCCCCCCCCCCCATCTCTCCCACGTCAACGTGTGTTATACAGTATGGCGGGAGAGGGACATAGCGACCGGGCGTCACCTAATGCAAATTACATAACTGGTGGGCCGTTTAAAGCTTCCAACCCATTACAAAGGGTTGAGCCATAATTCTTCATCGTCAAAAGTTGTCGCGTCAACAAAGTGCACATAATGCTTACAAACGTGTAGCTGGTGCCTCTCTTCTCCGCAGAATGACGGATAATGGCTTAGTAGGTGCTTCCGAACTTCACAAAAATTGTGATTTATGGCGTAGTGGGTACCTTGCTAGTGTACTTGTATTAGTAGCCCCAAGAGAGCTTACAACGGTGCTTTAGAAACGCCGCTCTTCCAGCTTTCGCTGTGACTGTGCTGCGGTTTCAGCGCAGGCCTGGGGTTTTTTTTGCCTAACCGAGTACAACCGAGTACTGCAGTTCAATAAAGACAAGTGGTGCTGAAAGCATACGAAAAAAAGAACGTTGTGTCTTTTTCTCCGTGTAATGGCCGCATCCGTGATTTTCCCCCTAAATCTCGGGGGAAAAAACCTGGTGTCATTACACGAGTATATACGGCACGTTTTCTGATTGTTTTAGTGGTTCGAGCGATACGCTTTACTCGAAATCTTCAGTGAGCTGAAACACCATTCAGAATATTATGATGTACTTAATAAATGCACTTTCAGGGCATCAGCATCCCCGACGTAACTTATTCCAGTACCTTCATCCTTATATAAGTGTTCCTGCATCTCCATTCCTGGATACTTTTCTCGACTTTTCCAACTATGTCTCGAAAACATCGCGGTACGTCAAAGAAGAATATATCTGAGTATCTGCATTTTAGGCATATATATATATGCTGGAAGATTTTTCTCCGCCGAGCCCTGGAGAGTAGCATGCGATACTATACATAACGAAAAGATCAGTGGCAGAGGTCCACGTCTGCATGTGGTGCTTTGTCTAAATTCTAAAATAAGTTGCAAATGGCAGCGCCACAAACATCCTGTAGGCCACTTTTACTCTGCCCCGTCTCTTCTTGCGCTGCGATTATGATACTTCTGCCACCATGCACCGGGCAGCCACCAAGTTAAATAAAATTCTTGGAAAGCACTAGCATACCGAAGCCAACTCCTTCCGCGGACCTCCGAGCCATGAGACAGTGGGTCTGACTCGTCGCTGTAGTCATCCTAGGGACTCCGGAGTCCGTGTGCCTCCACGCTCTCCTTCTCCATTCAAACATAAGTATAGATGTGTTACTTTCTCTGTCTCTCTCTCGGCAGTACTTCCGTAGGCAGCAGCTCCATCTTCATTACTAGCACCTACCAACCTAGACAAATCTTAGATGTCTGAAGTTTAAGTGAGTGAAGGTCGAATACCTGATCGTAGTGCTACGTTGGGCTTGCTTTCCTCAACATCTGCCACTACATTATTTTGCTCGTCTTATTAGAAGCGTGTCCTGTGCAAACAGCAATTTAGCACTGCTAGCAAACCGGCTACGGTCAATTATTTTGTTCAAAATATACGTTCGCTTTGAAAAACACAATACGCCAGTTCTGATGGTTCGGCAGGGACATCGCCACGAATATTGCCACGTACGTTTCTTATCACTTTTGCTGCATTCGCCCACAAAGGCTGTCGGCAACGCTCAGCACAAACCGCGCCTTATTCTTCGAGAAGCTTCACGATTGTTCTAGATGATTTTGTTAAGATTGCGCGCAAGACGGGAACGCTCGAGCTCATTCTAGAGATTGCGCAACACCAGCGATATTGCTGGAAAGTTCGATAGCGCCTGTATAAAAGCCGACGCGCTTGACCGCTTGTCAGTTGATCGACGGACGACGCCCTGTTCGCCGCTATCATTGTACCGCGTGTATTGCTGTAGTTCCAGTTCTCATATTCCCGGCCACAAGTTCGGCCAAATAAACAAATTCACCCTGCAAAGGCCGACTGCTGTCTTCGTCGACGTCACGACCACGTGACAATATCATACAGGTGCATTACAAATCTTGTTTACAAATCATGCGCCCTACTGCTAGAAAAGTGCGCAATCAAATCGCAACAGGAGATGGAAACAAGAGAACGGATACACTTTAAGGTGCAATGTATGTTTGGAATTTCATTTTGTCATTTCTATTTGCAATTTCTTTACAAATTTCCTGTGCAATGTACAGCAACTATTTCGCGCTTTTTTCTAGTCCTAACGGAGTACTTTGGGTTTGTTTTACCGTATATGAATTAAGTTATGTTTAAAGGCGTTTTTGGTGTTCAATTCAGGCTGAACTTAGTGCTTCGAACTGTCATCAGCTGCAAAAATTGGAAAACTAACAGGCACGCTTCCGAAGGAGGACTGGCAAATTGCTTCAGTCTGGCAACGACGCGGTTGAGCCCAGGAAAATGGCGTTTCTTTTAGGGGCCACCTTTTTCATATACCAACAAAATCGTATATACTGCACTCTCGTGGTCTTCACTACAGTCCACAAATATGACTCACGGCTTGTGATACATGACCGTATGTAATGAATTAACAGCACCAGTCGAACAAATGACATGAAAATCTACGCGCGCAAATGTCACAAAATTATATCATAGAGCAAGGCTTCTCTGTGTAAGATGTACTGCATTAATTTAACCGCCGTTCACATTTATAGCAACAGTATGCCATTGACATTAGTATAAAGGGAAAGGGATAACGGGCATCACAGGCCCTAAACTAGACTAACGATCGGATCAAAAAGGTGTTAGAATTTGGGAATGTAGCCAAGAATAGGTGTATACGATCTCTGAAATAAAATTGCAAGAAGTCATAATCGTTAAACCAATAAACCAATAAGAGATCACAAGGGTTATTTAGATGGCACACACCAAATTTAAAGTCATCGTACATGACTATTCGCGGTGTATACTTCATAATGCCGAGATATTTTTAAATATTAGACTCATTGTAGAAACGGGTCCGTTCTCAAGGGGCTTGCGTTTCGGCTAGTCGCCATTGTTAAAATCTTACCGTAATCAGTATGTGCTAGAATTACTTCTTGCGATCACTGCTGGTTTACGACATTTTCATAGACTCAAGGCCAGATTTTAGGTGGACGCTGTTGTGAGCCCTTAACTTTCTGGCATCACAATACTGTCGTGTTGCCCTACTGTCAGGTCCAAATCACATTTGCGGGTTTCTTTAAAGTACTATTTCGCAGAAGCATCATTTAATTGCACTCTTACGAACGTACGTCTTCACATAAAAGTCTGAAAAGAGTGAAGCAAAAAGTAGTCCTTCCAGCGCGCCAACGAACGCTAGTATCCTGGATATGCCACAGTCCTGGATCACTGGTATTAGCGCGTGAAGAGATAAAACCACGAACTGCGCAATTTGGAACAGGGTGACGTACTTCTTCCACCAGAGATTTGGCCGCAGGGCTGGTCCAAGGGCGGCGAGGGCGTAGTACCCGTACATCACAACGTGCACGGCAGAGTTGAGTAGCGGGAACGAGAACACGTGACCCGTCATGCCGAGCGTCAACACTAACCACACGGACCACAGAGCTAAAGAATGGTGCAGCAGGTGCAGGAAGCTTAGGTGGTTCGTCTTCTTGCGCAGCACGAAGAAGAGAGTGTCCAGCATCTCGCCGGCTTTCATGAGCATGTAGAACCACGCACGGGTCAGGAAAAACATGTTGTCCTCCGTCGGTCGAGGGTCCGATGCCCAGCAAAAGACGCTCTGGTTGGGCCTCCGCATGGAGGCGTACGAGAGAGCGAAGTAGATGAAGTAGACGCTGAGTCCCATCATGACCACGTTGTAGAAGACTACTATACTGCGCACATTTAAAGGCTTACGGTCCTTCATGACCCAGGGTCCAACACGAGTGGCGAAAAATAGGTAGAGCCCGATGACAGCCATCACGGGTAAGGGGCTGCCCATGAAAAACCACGTCCGCGTTCGGGGATCAGCCAGAAGCACATAGTGCTCGTGTAGGCTATGAAGCGGCGATGCGGACGTATTCATGGCTCCCTTGTTAGTTACGCGTGGAATGCTGACGTTCGCTTTTTATAGGCCCTTGGTTCGTGTCCAGCAGATTGTAATATCCAGGAGGACAGCAGAGGGAAGCAAATCGATTTCCCACTGAACCGAGGTACATTAGGATGAGCGGCTACGACGTTCGGGAACGACTTCCTCTAGCCGCACTCCGGCCCACACTTGACCGCGCGCTTCGATCGCAGAGCTTGATGTCCGTCAGGGACGTGCGTCAGTCGCTTTGTTTGATCGCGGCTGGCGTATGACACGAAGTCTTTAGACACGCGTGTTGACTCTGAAATTGTTTCGTCGTTTCCACGCTGCTGCTGCCTCGGCCGGCGTGCGCAAGCAATGGCCTTGGATGTGCGCACTGCGCCAGCAATGCTTGCATCTCCAGAAGGTCCTTATGTAGTGCTGAGAGCGTTAGGGTAGCGTCACAAGATGGAACAAGTGCCGGTCATGTGCAACTAAATATTGGGGTTCTTTTTCGACATTCAGCCATTACCTCATGTGGAAGTGACTTATCATACACAAACACGTTTGCGAAAATTATTCTGGATCATTCCGCGCCAAGTGTCCCAGACGTGGCGCTTGCACATCGCAGATATTGCTTATAAAACTTGTGCCTTTTGTCCTGTGCCACATAGAGTACTGTAGCAAAACGTTTTTGCTCGAAAAAAATTTTGACGACCATGGCGCCCCCTCAAATTTCCCTTATACTTGTTAAGCAGACCTAATGGAAAAAACGTGCCTAAAATCTATCTTTGTGCGTTGAGCTTCGAAACCACGCCTTCGCTATCACAGAGGCTCTGTTTATTTGGCCTATTTATTAATTCCGAAATTTTTGTGTCTCACTACCAGCTACGTACCTTCAAAAACTACAAAAGTCTTCAAAGTGTGTCTTTTTTTTTCTTGAGCTATCTGGAACTCTGCCTAACCAATCTAAATAATAGTATGATTTTCTGGAAAGTTTATTTTAGTACAAAAATGTTCAGGGGTAAAATAGACTCTTGGCGAAAAAAATGGTAAAATTAGAGAAAAATTGCTATTTGTTGCTTATTTGGCCGCATATTTCATACCAGGGCTGGGCAGAGATACCCAGAAAAGTATTCCGGAATACAGATATCGAAATACATGAATTGGAAGCCTAAAATACAGATACTGAGATACATTTGCCTTTAACGTAACGGGATATTTCGGAGATACTTTTGCAATAAGACGAAAAAAGTATTCCGGGATACAGTTACAGCGATACAGATACTGGAATACTTTTTTTTATTTCAAAGATGCTCATACTACGCAAAGACACCTATTAGTGCAGCATAATGTTGTAATTAAAGTTACAGCGCATCGAAACGTTCAGTTCATTTATTTATTTATTACAGTACCCTCAGCGCCATTGGGATATTGCAGGGGAGGGGAGGGGCGGACAAAGTACATAATTAGTTATAATGACATAATTACAAGTATCAATTCCAATAAAAATACACTATTTCACAGCAGCAGTAACAAGGAATGGACACCGAAAATCGACATATTTTGCGAACAAACTAAGCTATGCTAGAAATATCACACTTTAAGCAAATCACTCGAATCACTAATGTACACCAGTGAATTGAGAAAAAGCACATATTTATTTTGAAGATCTGCTTTGCTGAGAAGGTTGCTGTGTAGGCTTCTCAAATGGGCTGTCTTCTAACAGCGTCGCTTCAGCCTCAGCACAAGACTCACGAAAGAAAGAAAGCCTGTCTACCGCTGAAGGCGAGCACAAATTCGTGTTATAGTGAATAAATACCGCCTTCATAGCCGGATTGCCCTGCAGCGTGGCGATATCTCTTCTCGGGTCATCTAGATACCGAAACATTTCCGCCCTCACTTGGGTTGTTCTGACTGTTCAGAATCCGAAGTCGGTCCCCATGTTCGGAATCCTCAGCCGTCTGACCCTGTCCGCTTCAATGAAGCTTTCACCACCACCGACGCTACCAGCACAGATTTCAAAAAGCCGCAGCAGCCGAAGTCTGCTCCGGCGGTGGGGGAGCCTGCTACCAAAAAAGACGGTTTCACGCATGTAATCAATTAGGAACGCACCCTGACATTGGAGAGGTGACTGAAAGCGCGTCAAAGATAGCCATCTTCTGTCACTTCCGCCGCGACTACGGGAACTGCTTTTGGAAGTGCCGCCGCTTTGGAAACTGAACGCACGCGAAGCATTGCAAAGCCTGTTCCAAGGCGGTATCCGCGCGGGGGGTCGCGAAGTAATGGTTTGCCACCCGAAAAAAATTAGGCGTGCTGCACTGACCTTGAGAGACAGCGACTTTCGTCGGCAGAGGCCGACAACACTGCCCCCGCGATTCTGCCGTCTGCGGCGTCGCGCGCTTTACCACATGGATCATTCTGTGCTTGAGGGGAAACCATCGCCGCCCTATCTGTCTGCGACCGGCGGCGCGCCTTTGCTTGTCTTGGCACAAAAAAGAAAAAAAAAAGTCATTCCCCTATTGGAAACACGCCTCAACTCATTTCCGACACAAAAAAACAATGTAACGAGATACCCGTGTCCTGCATAGTATCGCGATACAGGCGATACATCGTAAATGTATTTCACTACTGAGATACAAATACATTTTTCAAATGTATCTCGATACAGAAATACAGATACTCAAAAGTATCTCTGAAACACTATCGCGATACTCTTGTATCGCGATACTGCCCAGCCCTGTTTCATACTGATGCTGTCTAAGTAAAAATCCTCGTCATGCGGTGTTTGACAGCAGACTTCATCATTAAGTAATGAAGAAAGTCTAATCAAAGCAGTTTTTGTTTTAAGGCAGGAAATAATTTTCGAATTTGGCCCTCCGAACGCGCCATGCTTTTCTTTTTGTTGCCACTTCGCCGCAAACCACGTGGTCGCCCTTGCAGCTGACAGTCGCCACAGGCAGCGGCAAGATGCGAGGATGTATGTCAGGGGCTCGGGAGTGGTCGAAAAGTCTTGTCGTGTTGATGTCCGGGCGACGAGTAACGAATTCACGTTACAAGTGGGAGCTTGCTTGGCGGGCCCAGTGGGAAGTGTGGACGCCCGAGAGCACCCTAGGCGTCGTTGGCACATTTGTGCTACAGGGCCGTCTGCACAACTAGCATACACATGCTGAAAGAAATAATGCACATTGTATACACCTGTTTGTCTGGGTGTACGTGGTGTGCAGACGGCCGCTCTAGCACATTGTGCCAACGACGCCAAAGGCTGCTCTCGGGCGTCCATACTTCCCACTGGGCCCGCCAAATTAAGCTCACATTGTAACGCGAATTCGTTACTCGTCGCCCTGAAATCAACGCGACAAGACTTTCGACCACTCACGAGCCACTGACATACATCTCGCATCTTGCCGCTGCCTGTGACGAGTGTCAGCTGCAAGGGCGTCCACGTGCGTTGCGGCGAAGTGGCAACAAAAAGAAATGCAGGGCGCGTTCAGAGGACCAAGTTCAAAAATTATTTCCTTCCTTAAAACAAAAAATGATTTCATTAAACTTTCTTCATTACTTAATGATGAAGTTTCTATCAAACGCCGCATGACGAGAATTTTTACTTGGATCGCATCAGCATGAAAAATACGGTGAAACATGCAACAAATCGCATATTTTCTCTCAATTCACATTCTTTTTTCAGGAAGATTTTGGTCTATTGGCCCCTTAACATTTTTGTACTAAAATACACTTTCCAAAAAATTATACTATTATTAAAATTGGTTAGGGAGATTTTTGTAGTTTTTGAAGATGCGTAGCTGGTAGTAAAGCACAAAAATTTCGGAAATAATGAATAGGACAACTAAGCAGAACCTCTGCGATAGCGAAAGCGTGGTTTCGAAGCTCAACACGCAAAAATAGATCCTATACACGTTTTTCCATTAGGCACAGTTTAAAAAGTACAAGCGAACTTCGAGGGGGCGCCATGATCGTGAAATTTTTTCCGAGCAAAAATGTTTTGCAAAGTACTCTATGTGGCACAGGAAAAAGGCACAAATTTTATCAGCAAAATCTGCGATCTACGAGTGCCACGTCTGGGACACTTGGCCTAGAATGACCCTTTATATTCATTTGGGCCATTTTTTTTGCAGCATGGTTTTAAGAGGATGCTTTCGAGGCGCCGTTGTGAGACACATTTCCAATACTTGCGAGCGAGAACTAAATATAGCAATTTTCGCAAGTGGTATTTTTAAACGGGAGGCATTTCTCAGCGAATGAAAGGAACTCTGATCAAGAGAACCTTGGACGTTCAGCTGCCTTTTAGACGCCAGTGTAGTCAACGTGCCCGGCAAGCTTTCGATATTCGCGCTACTACTCAACATGTCGATCCTCCTCATAACGCTTGGCTCAAAGCAGAAAAATGCGGCATACGCTGGCACTCGATGACGGCTTCGCATGATATCGATTTCCCCATTAAATTGGTTCTGTCGAGATTTTTTATTGCAGACACTTTTTCTCAAACTTGCGGAAAATCAATAAGGTAGGCGACCACACGAATGCGGTTTCTAAACCCGAATCTCCGCCGAAGTAAGTCTAAGATATTTTGTTGCATCTCCTGCAGTATCTCAAGTACAAAATACTGGAGTGTAAAGTTTGGTGTCGGGATTGGCGGAGCTGTCTGTGAGCGAAAAAGGACGTCGGATGCAAAGAATAAAAAACCAGCAGATCTCACGCGCTGTGGGAATCGACGTAATGCAAAGCAAACAGCGCAAAGCTCCATACACCGGATTGTTTAGATTCGAGACAAATCAAGACACTCAAATGTTTGCCATGCATGCGTGTACAGTGTCGTTCACGTCTAAGATGAAAACTTTATTACTATTCCAGTCCTCATAAAAGCTGATTCTAGATACATAATTTGGTAAATATTTATTGTGTATGATTATTTTACTGATTTATTTATTTACGATTAGACGTCATTTGGCGGACATTTCGCTCGTGAAGTAGATTAAACGTTGAATGTTCGTGGCTTGAATGCTAATGAGGGGTTTACCTTAGATGTGGTCCACCCTGCACTTGTACTCACAGAATGACAGGAAGAAGACAAGTTACGCCAGCTGGTTAGGAATCATCTTGAACATCGTTACAGCGCAACACGAGACACGGACAAAAGGAAGGAAACAGCACCGTGTCGTTCGTTTTCCTTCCTTTTGTCCGTGTTTAGTGTTGCGCTGTAACGAAACTCACAGAATTATTCGTAATGCCGGCCAGGCAGGTGTTGCCGCCGGAGCACTCCGATCAAAAATAAGAAAATAGTGTCATGGCCTGCGCGCCAGCCAGCCCCATTTCATAGTGCACCTAGAATGCCGTTACTTTGTGCCAAAAGGTTAGCGTAAGGTGTTTCTTAGCGCTAAGAAAAACTTCGGGCTTTGCCAGCGCTATTCACAGTCGTGCATTATCAGTATACTGCACAATCCTGATACTGATGCTGAAAAACGTACGGCCGCTCCACACTAGTGGTGCGAAGAATGAGGTAGCAGCGGAGTTGGGGGGGGGGAGGGGTGTTTCTCTCCTCCTCACCATCACCTCCCTATTTCTCTCTGCCTCTATTTCTTTTTCTTTTTCAGCCTTTATATTTTCCTTTCGCTTTCTTCCATTTCCTTGTCTCTATCTTCTATTTCTTCCTCTCTATCTCTGTATTAGCCACTTCCTCTTTGTATATGGTTATCTCGCTCTCCAAACAGGGTACGGTGGCACCGAAACGATGTGTATCGTTCGCAATCATTTTCTTCTTGCCGCACAGTTACTCGGTGTCCTGCGTACAGTGGGCCGCCCCAACCATGTCTTGGTCAACGCTACTACACACGCCACCACCACGCTATTTCCCTGCGACAACTGCAATCAAGGAACCGGACATCTGATCTCGCCACCATCGCAAACCAGCGGTGAAAATTCAGAAACTTTAGAAATGGCCGTAAACAAGGACATTTTCCAGAGGGTTCTTGAACTAGAAAATATACCTATGGAGTGAATTTATAGATTAGGAAAACCGGCATCGAACAAAAACCGCGCTGTTAAGGCTCTTGAAGTCGCGGGACAAATTCGTTATTCTGTAAATGGGATATAAATTGAATAACACTAATATTTCGATCGATTAAGACTTTTCCGGAACGTTCGGGACATCAGAGGAAAGCTGTGGGCAAGTGCGAAAATAAACTGGGAAAAACACGAGAAAGTTACCTTATCCTTCGACAAGACATACACTGATGGTGTTGCTTATGTCTGGGATGAACAAAAAAATGATAAAGTACCTATTAAAAAAACGAGGCCGGAAGAGGAGAATCGCCCCGTGACAAGATGCCGCACGCATGTGTAAGTTTAAGTAGGCAAGCCAACAAAGTTGAAGGCCACGAACGTAGTTTCCCTTGCACAGATAATGTCAATAGTTCTGCGCACGCAGGTTCACCACAAAGAAAACATTTGCGTATCGCCAACATAAACGCCCGCAGCGTTACCAATAAGGCAGATTCACTGGAAATTCAGTTGCTCCTACACGACCCTCATGTTACTATCATTACAGAGACATGGTTACATAATCAAATTACAGATGACCTAGTATTCCTACCATGTAATAAAATTTGTCGCAGAGATAGAGCACACAGGCGCGGAGGTATTGCTGTCCTAACAAAGGAGCCAATAGAAGCAACACCTATGGATGAAAGCCCTGACATCGAGTGCCTATGCATTCAGTTATCATGCTGGGGGCATTCGTTTGTATTATTCACATGTTACAGACCGCTAGACGCGACACTCGATTGCATGATCAAGCTAAAAGAATACATGTCTCCTTTTCAGCATAAGAAAAGTTTTCTTGTAGGCGATTTCAATCTGCCTAGTATTAACTGGGAAGGACTTCAAGCGGGCTCTAAAAGTCACCAAAATACTGATATTATCTTCGACATTATGCTCGACACGATTTAATCCAAACTGGTATTGAACCTACCCGTGTACAAGGTTCTTCTAGTACTGTTCTTGACCTGCTATTTGTGAATCGTGACTTTTCGGAATACGTCGTTGCAGTTGATGAAGGTCTCTCCGATCACAAGCTTGTTGCTGTCGCCTTGACTATATTTAAATCTGTCATCACTAAACGCACTAAGACACATTGCTTTAAAAATTATGCTAGAGCTGATGATTCAAGCATATTGGAATTTATGTAAACGTGTCTTGGTGACTTCACTGATACTGAGAACGACGTATTCATGCTCTGGGCAACGTTCCTTAAAATGTGTCACCACAATGTAAATACATTTGTGCCTAACAACACAAAAAAGGTCAGCAAACAAACGCCGCGGATGGCTCGTAATATACTGCGATTAAAGCGCCAACTTAAAAAGAACAAAAAGAAGCGCGCCCCGCCACAACTTATCAGTGAAATAATAAGCAAATTGTCATCAGCTGTCAGTAGTTCAAAAGATTACTACATTAAAGGGGCCCTGCAACACCTTTCTTAGTTATATTGGAATAGTCTCATTATTGCCGTATGACTCTTCACGAGTCATATGCCGCAAAAATTTTTCGAATCCGTCAAGTCTAAGTGGTGTTACCAAATTATAGAGATCACGTTCCGCAGCTTTCTCCCTCAACTCAACGCAGCGAGCGCGCGGAAAGCTGCGCGCGGCGTGAAGGGAGGGAGGGAGGGCGGATGTGCGAGGAGGTGACGTCAGCGCCGGTGGCATTTTTTTTCATTTTTTTCTCTCTGGCGTCTCGGCGCAACCACGTGGTCTGTGGCGCCACTTCCGGTCGGCTCGCGCGGTCGTCGTCGAGCGGCGAAGCCCATGGCACCGTGTATCGCGCGTGCTTGAAAACTGCGAGTCGGTTTGGTAATGTTGAGTGTGCACCTCGAACTGCCGTAGTGTTTTCATCGCTCTGCCAACCATGGACGCAAACTTGCGTGCGCGTTTGGAACGAATGACAGCTCCGATACACCGCCTCTTCGTACTGCTCGCGCTTGAATCGTATTCAACATGGCAAAGCTGCCTGCACCCTTCTCCCAGTGGCGGTACTTCGATGCTGTTTGCTCTTCGAATGCGGGCGCACAGCGAGTGCGGGCTGACAACAAAGAACTACAGACTAGAAGAAAGGATCGTGGGGCATCGGGCCGGCGCGGACCCATCCCCCGGCTGTCTGCAGCTACCGTGAAAATGCGAGTCTGCTTGGTTGCTGTGTCGCGGTTTTTGGGAACCTGAGACTACGGGGAGGATACGCCGAGGTACGGCTCGATGACTTACTGAACAGACAGCGAACGGGACTCTCGCCATACAGCGAACACAGGTATCCTAAGCTAGCCGGCGCCAGCATTGTTATCGGAGAAATGCTGCACCGCTGCCTCGGTCGGTCGTGAGAACGTGCCGACGATGCAGTTTCCAGCTGACGAGGCAACACTCGAACGGCTGCCACTCTCAACGGCAACCGGCGATGGTCAAAAGCACAGAAATATTCACGTTTTCGGCACTGCGCATGGCGAAGAAAACGGAACCACGCAACTACGAGCAGACGAGCTGTCGGTGAGACCGGAAGTGCTAATATTAATGTTTGTTCGGTGTTTTTAACGCGATAACAGAATATAAACATACATATTATCTACTTATTGAACTCAAAATTAACAACGAAAATAATAATGAGCGTGTTATCGTGATTATAACATCAGCCAATGGTGGAACTGCCGACAATCACGTCATATATTGCGGACTAATACATCAATTGTCGAGAGAAGAGGGATCCATTTTCAGCTGACTTTGAGAATTTATTGTAAATTCCAGGCCGCTCGCTTCGCTATAATATTTGGCTCGCGTGTTCTCGGGAGCCTCGACTACCGATTGGCAGCGCTTTTTGACCCTGCTCAAAAAGTGTTGCAGGGCCCCTTTAAGACGGTACTACCTGGATCCATAAAAAACGCACTGGAAGAATTTTAGGGGTACTTAAACGAAAATAAGAGACCTGCCAATGAAATAATGGTCGACGGAACTACTGTAAAAGACTTGAATGAAATCACGCAACATTTCAACAACTACTTCCACAGCGTTTTTTCCCAGTCAGACGTAGGTAACTTGTTTCATTCGACTGTTTTTGAGGTGCACGAAGTGGACTTCATTTCATACAGTGGTATTGTGTCAATGCTTTTGAATTTCAAAACAGCGAAATCATACAGCCCAGATGATATCCCAAATACATTTCTGAAGCGATAGGTGGAAGTTATTGCTAGGTTTCTTTTTATACTGTTCCGAGCTTCCTTTTTATCGACTAAAGTGCCCAATGACTAGAGGACGGCTCGAGTTGTGCCAGTTTTTAAAAAAGGGCAATCGTTTATCGCTAGAAAATTATCGACCAATATTAACTTCCTCTTGCTGTAAACTAATCGAACATATTATCTCCAACCACATCACAAAAGTTTTAGAAAGAAATTGAATATTAACATATTGCCAGCGTGGCTTTAGAAAAGGCTATTCCAGTACGACACAAATGTTAACTGTAATTCATTTATTTGCGAAAACTTTTGATAATAGTAGTTAAGTTGACACTCTTTTTTTTAGTTTTCAGTAAGGCATTCGACAGAGTAGTTCATTATAAACTTATTCGGAAACTTCGAGATTACAATCTTCTGAATATTATAGTTTCTTGGATAGCGGCCTATCTTTCGGATCATGTGCAGTTTTTCGCCATTGAAGGTAACAACTCGAGCTGTCTTCCAATGACATCCGGTGTACCCTAGGGCAGCGTCCTGGGTTCATTGTTGTTTTTACTCTATATAAATGACATTGTCACCGTTGTTACACCAGGTACATAGATAAGATTGCTTGTGGACGATTGTGTCTTATTCCGGGAACTATAAACAGTGCATGACCAGACAGACCTTGAAATATGTTTGCAGAACATACAATCATAGTGTGACAGGTCAGGCGTGGTTTTAAACAAGGACAAAGCAGTAAGCCTTGGCTAACACGCAATAAAAGCCCATTAAAATATACCTACACACCGGCCGCTTCACCCATAAGGCAACTTGAAAATTACAAGTATCTAGGTGTAACATTCACTAACAATTTATCGTGGAACCACATATTAGCAATATTTGTTCCTGCGCTTTCCGTAAACTTTGCTTACTAAAACACACACTAAGAAATTCGCCTGCCAGCAGTAAATTACTTAGTTACATGACATTCAGTAAACCCAAATTAGAGTATGCTTGTATTACATGGGAACCATACAATAAGCACAACGCTAAAATAATGGAGAGAATCCAAAGAAAAGCTGTTCGCTTTATTTACTCTAAGTTTAAGCACATTGATTCCCCCACACAGCCCGTGATAGAAAATGACATTCCGCTCTTCGAAACACGCCGGCAGATGATTCGCCTCAACCTTTTACAATCATTTTTTAGTCATGAATTATCCATAGAACCCGCGTTATATGTGTCCTCCTTGTCCACGAGGCGTACACGTCATGATCACACACATGCATTAACCCCTCATTTCACTAGGACAGATACTTACAAATATTTCTTCTTCCCTAGAACAACAGTGTCGGAGTGGAACTCCACGAGGAACCTCCCCAAATCAGCTCGTTACCCATGTCTTATGTTGTGTTTGAAAATGTGTATATTCTATGTATCACCGTATTTATATCATGGTATTATGTTCCCTCTCTTGTACGCATATTAGAGCCCTTTCTGCATTATGTTTCAGGTTTTGTACATTGTTTGGACTAACTGTATTGATATTTTTGTATTCGAATTCCTGTTTTGTAGGTAAAATGAGTGCCCTACCTTCAAGGACCGAATTGTGGTCTGCAATATGTTACAAATAAAAAATAAATAGAAATACATATCTTTCTCGCCCTTTCTTTGATTCTCTTTCTTTCTCTCCATCTTTTTTTATGCGTTTCGTTCTCTCCGTTTCTTTCTCTTTCTTCCTACGGTATGTTTTACTATCTCCTCATTTCCCTCCTCTCCACCCTCACATGTGTCCTCCTCTCCCTCACTTCCCTTTCTACCCCATTGCTATAAAGTACTAAAGAATGCTATTCTGTGCTGCGCCAGCGTGCCTGGATAGCCGAGTGGTTTAGACGCTCGCCTTCGGATGGTGTGCACGCGGGTCTAAATCTAGCCTCGCGTTATTGCATCCCGCGTCGGAGAAATCGGCGCTTGTGTTTTGGGAGCGAAGCAGAAGATGAAGACGACGACGACGATGAAGAAGAGGACGTATAGAGTGCGTGCAGGTTTATGACGATATTTTTTTCGTGACACCGCACAAACTACGCGGGCTGCACCAGCTTGAATGTTAAAAGCTAAAAGCCGCCACAGGGAAAGAAAAGATAAAAGGCGTCCAAGCACTCGGGCTCGCAAACACGAGCGCACAAGCTCCAACGCGCGCGCTCACACAGAGCGTTACAGGCCCCATCCGCGTACACCTTCTGTGACCCCTCCAAGGTGCACCTTACGCAAGTGTTTTTGGCGCAAGAAAACTGCAGTCAAGAGACCCTGGGGAGCGAGGCTTGCGTGCTAGGGAGACGGCGCACACGCATATCGTGACTGTGTTGTACCATCGGCCTGCTTCGTCGGGGAGGAGCCCCGTGTGCAGGGTTCCGAATTATTTTTGAGCATCTGTACACCCTGGTACGTGCCACGCTAATTAAACAATCGCGACGGCTTCACGACGTTTACATAATGTCATTTGTGTTACCCCTGTTAGGATAGAGATGACATGCATGTCATGAACACTCATGCTGTCAGCTGTTCGTGTTCGCCATACGCGGACATCAGTCGATGTGCATTTTTATATATAACACGGTAATTTAAAGACCACCATGACATCACAATGGCACTTTGTCATGTACGTCATGAGTAGAGAACGGATTTTAGGCAACTGCCTATTTTGTTCCTTGCGCTCATATCGCGCCATTTTCATATATGAGCATGAATTAGAGATTAAGAAGCGCTTTTCTGGTGTTTCTATAGTGCATGTAAATGCCTATTTTGGCGTTCGTGCCAAAATGGTTACAAATGCCTATAAATGCCCATTTTGAAAATTGGAGCTTAGATGAACGCTATTTAGCCTCAAGTTTCGCTCTCGGATGCTGTCTAAGACCGTTTTTCATGTTACCGCGTAACGTTGACTGTTGGGAATTGTGGGGTTCAACCTACTCTCCTCTAGTTCAACCAACTCCCGGAAACAACCGCTAGCAGCAGTGAAGTAGGACACGACGGCGAGCATTCGCCGCCGCGCTGACATAGCGCGAGCGGTTGGCGAATGCGAAACCGCCGAGAGTGGTCACGGGAAATGAGAGTGAGGAAGAAAAAAAAGACAAAAATGTGATGTGCACGCAGCTTTTGTTTTGTTTGTCATTTACTTTTGAAGGTGTTCACTGCAGTAGCGTAGTCGTAATTTTTTTTGGGGGGAGGGGGGTTCATCTATACTTTATGTATGTTCGTGCATGCGTTTGTATGTGTGCATATATATACACACACGCAAAACTGAAACGTTTCGCGGAGGAGGAGGTTTAAACTCCCCCCCCCCTCCCCCAACCCCCATTCCCCGCTTCGCTATTGTGGTTCACTGCCAGGGTTGAAATAGGATCTACGCGATTCGACCCGCCCAATAGGAGGAATCCCTCTCTTCTGCTCTTTTAGCGATCTGGCTGTCTTCTCCTCTTCTGCCTTTCTCAGTCATGCGGAAGAGACACCCAGGAGTGCGTTGATTCGACAGTGGACTTTTGACTCACCCTGCAGAACACGGGAGAGGACGTGTTCTGCGAACCATGCGCGACAAAGCGCAATTGCACGGCTATGTTCAACTGTTGGTGCCTTTGTACTGTAGACGTCCGGGCGTTGGTTGCGTGATGATATTGCGTATTCACAAGTAAAGAGAAACAAAGGCACGTCTACAACAAGAACTTGTATATTTAAGCAAAAGCGTAGCGAGGTGAACGAGGCTGCAGCGACGGGGCGACTGACGTAGCTTCGGCCCGGCAGCTGTGTTTACAACACCCGGCCGCTGTAACTCGAGTTCACTGGCCACATTCGGCCTCCCAGCTCCGAGCACGCTCGCTCGGCACTGTTGCTATAGCACCATCTTGAAGGGACCCTGAAACGGTTTTTTGGAGTTTTGTCAGCGTTTAGGCAGGAGCATCCCCAAATCATTCGCACCAGAAATTAAGCGACGCACCATGTACCAAGGCCGCTACGGAATTTATATGTATACCCTCCTCCTCACCACTGCCTTGCACCTTCATCCCATGGAGGAAGGAATACTAAGGAGAGGCCCTATCGTATTTCAATGCATTGCGAAAAGTGTGGCGGAAGTGACGTCAGATTTATGGGGCAAACAAAACAGCAGACGCCCCGCGGCGTGGTCACCGCGGTGATTAGCTTCTGCGCAGATTTGTAGTCCCGGCGTAAACTTAGCGCGTATTGTGCGGTTCGCACGCAGTAAAACGTTGCAAGCAGACGTTTACCAGGCTGTTCGTGCGTGGCAGATCCGAGCGCTGCGTGCTGAAATTCTTCGTGGAGCATTTTTGTGCAACAGTACACAATACCGGTACGTGCCGTGATCAAAAACGTTCAGCCCCTGCATCATCGTATTCGAACTCACCTAGCAGTGACTTACGCGTTCTGCTGGGCGTTAGGCTTTCCCTTTCTCGTAGCCCGATTTCCCGATCTGTTGCCGGATGACCGGTTCTTTGTTCGTGTATATGGAGTGAGCGTAGTAGCTATTCGGCGCAACGTCAACCTATAGTTGACGTAACTTCACGCCGAAAAGAGGACACCGCTGTATTGTATACGCGATCGTGCACGTAAAGTTTGTAATTCCAGTACGCACACAACAACAAGCACGCAGCGAGCGCACACCGCACGATACATACATCACGTAGTCCGATAACAACAACGTAAGTTTATTGCCCTTTCGTTGAACGACACAGCCTCTAAAAACGTACGATGACTTCGGCGCATGTTATGTACTGCGCGTCAGACGCCAAAAACAAAAGTTCACGTGTGTTCTGAGTTGACACAATGAGTAAGAAGCAACAGAGCGCACATCCGAGAGCTTCGCATGCAAATATCATGCATTAGTGATCAGCAATGAAGCGAACGTGTACGCACACGAAAAGTGACACCCGGCACTGCCATGGTATACGCAACAGCTGGGCATTGCGTAGCTTTCCTAAAGAACACACACAAAGAGCAGCATGCGTGAATCGACTACACCGCTTGCACGGCGAAAAACAAACAAACAAAAAAAAGGCTGCAAAGTTTCGCGATGCGCGCATGCGCTTGCAAACATCGCAACGGAAATCGCGAAATGTTTCGCTGCGCCTTCGCTAGGGGGCGATGCGGGTGTTTGCGATGTGGGGGCTTCACGAGTGTGACGTCAGGGCCTCTCCTTAGTATTCCTTCCTCCATGCTTCATCCTTCATCTCACAGACACCCTGGCATCGCCGGCGATAGCAGCGCTCTCATGAGCGCACTCGACGGTTTGAGCTTCGCCCACTCATGGCCTCGTATATTGCGCGCCGACGGGTTGCACGCAGTCTCGGAGGCCCAACAAAGACGAATCTCGCGGAGTGGTTGATATCTGCTCCGACAGGTGCCGCCACACTACCAGCAGATCTTATTTTATTCTCCTGTACGGCAACAATCTGCAAAAACATGCGCACAAACAAAAATATTTCGAGGACGATCACCGATAAGTAGGGGTGTGCGAATATCAAATTTTTCGAATACGAATCGAATACGAATATCCACCTTCGAATATCGAATCGAATATCGAATATCAAAGCAAAAATGTCTCCACAGTAACAATATCGTATTTATCATGTAGCTATTTGAGGAAAAAAAAAACATTAACAGCCTAACTGGCAACACAACATACACTGCTAACTCATGAACACAATGTCCAGGCTAGCACAATGCACATCACAACACAATCAAATATCACGGCACAATGAAAGTAATGACTAGATGTTATCATGAAGAAATATGAGTTGCTCCTCATGATCAGGCAGCAGTTGCTCCCTTCTAACAGAGACAACACCCCCCTCCCCTCCCACTGAAAAGGCACGCTCGCTTGGAACAGAGAGAGAGAGAGAGAGAAAGCGAGAAGAGGAAAGGCAGGGAGGTTAACCAGACGAAAGTCCGGTTTGCTACCCTGCGCTGGGGATAAGGGAATGGGGACTAGAAAGAGGAAGAGAGAGAGAGAAGGAGAGCACTGCACGTGCAAAGGAGTACAATCAGTCACTGAGGCTGGAGCTTCTCTGACCTACGTGACATCAGCGCTCTGACATTCCATTGGGGAATCGCAGCATTTGAAAGGGCCATGGGCGAGCTGTGGTGATTACTGAAGCGCTGAAAACACTGGATCGACAATCTCCAGCAGTTGCAGGGCAGTTCGGGCTGTCGGAGTGTTTAGCTTGTTCAAAAGCATGAGTATGGTGTCCAGAAGAGAGCGAAGCATCGCAACAATGTCCTGGTCTTTCTCGGGCATGTCGTCGCGAACCAGCGCTGTCGTTGACTCGGTCAATGTCTGCTGCGACCATTGGAGTCGCTGTGGATTGTGCTGTGGCTTTGGCTGTTGCTGTGGTTCTGGCTGTGGCTCTGGCTGCAGCTTTGGTAATGCCGGCCATGCTTCAGAGTCCATGTGTTCTTGTGCGGTCTTGTCCTGAGAAATCGACTCGGACGTGTCTGGTCTAGGAAGCAGAGGAGGAGGTGTCACCTGTGAACTGCGATTCACAGAGTTCCTTGAACCTCTACGGCGTCGGGAGCGTCGCTTTCTGACGACAGCAACAGCTTCCCGACGAGACGAACGGTCTCGCACCATCTGCTTTAGGATCTCGTTTTCCTTCTGTTTCTTGGGGCACTCATTTGACGAAGCGTCATGGGACCCGAGGCAATTGCGGCACTTGAGGACCGTGGCATTGCAGGAGTCTGCAGCGTGTGGTTCGGCGCAGCGCGAGCAAATTATCGTGCTCTGACACACGGCGCTTACGTGTCCAAACCTCATACATTTGTGGCATTGCAGTGGCCTTGGAATGAACGGTCGTACAGGATGCCGAAAGTGGCCTACCTTGACATGCGAGGGCAGAGATTCACCCTTGAATGTCAGTTTTAAACAGCGAGATGAGCCCATGCGCGACATATGTAGTATAGGGATGCCATCTACTGCTGGTTTCACCAGACTTGGCAAGTCTGTGCTGGAAAGAGAGACGTCCACATCGTAGATGACACCAGTAGTGGTACCACTGCCCAGTGGGATGTAGGAGCGAACTTTTATGCCATCAAGTTCCGTTATTTTACTCAATGGGCTCAGTGCAGTCTCATGTGCAACGTCGACAGCCAGAACATTTTTTCGTGAGTTGACTCTCACGTCCATTACTTGATTTGGCACCGCCGCTTCGAGAAGCACCGAGACCGACTGTCTGTTGAGTTGTCTCAGGTTGTCGGTAGCGAGTTCTGGTACGAAAATAATCGTACTGACTGCGGTCTTCCGAGTAGATTTCAGAGTTGACTTGCCTGAAGAAAAGGGGGATCCGGTGTTTCTTCGCTTCGCCTTGCGGCTTCGTACGAGCTGAAAGTCGTCATCGGACCAGTCCTCACTGCTGAGCGAGTGGACACTGGTTTCATCGCTGTCCGCAGCACTATGGAGCCCAGTGCGCTTCCTGGAGACCGCCGCCGCTGACGCCGCCATTCCCGGCAGGGGTGCGGGGACGTCGTCTATACTCGCACCGGCGCCAGAAACGAGGCGGAGATCCAGCGGTGCAGGCAGAAATATTAAGAAACTAGCGGATCGGTAGTCACAAGCGTTCTGCAAAGCGAACACTTATAGGAAGGTACATGGGGCAAAGCTCTGCCAGACTGGGGTATCTGAAGGTGCCTACAGTCCGCCACCAGTCACATGGGTCACTGTCTTTCTTCAGAAGTGGTCCCGCATAGTGACCGAGTGGTAGTGCGGCACGTTACGGCCGCATAATATAGAAAATGTACGCTTACATGATCGCCAACAGCGCTGCACGTCGGAGATGCACCAGCAATGAATCATCCGTATTGGGGCGCTCGTCGCAGGCAGATATCGTGCCTCCGTGTACTTACGATGTTTATCGCTCCTCTCGGCAACGTTTTTGCTACAGTTGAAACCCACAATAACGAAATCGGCGGGGAAAGCACAAAATTTCGCTCTTGCGGGAATTTGGTTGGCGCGAGAATGCGACATAAAAGACATGGAATTTACAAAAAAAAAACACATGTTATTTCCAAAAGTCAGTAAGTGTGCTTTGGCGGGCCTTACCATGCAGCAATTTCATGCCTCTCGATCGGTAATCTCGTTTGCCACGGCACAAAGTTCGCGCCATGCACTGGTCAGTGACGGCGGCACTGCGCTGTCACCAGTACCGTCATCAAGTGCGCCTACAGGCGAACCTTCTTCCCGCTCCGCTGGATCAGCGCGGATCAGCGCAGAATCGTGGACAGCGAGCTGCACGCAACGCCGAATTTTTCGGCGATGTCCATTTTTTTTCCTGCCCTTTTCCACCTCACTGATGATTGCAGCCTTATCTTCTAGCGTGAAGAACTTCCGCGTTTTCGTTGGAGGCGGCATCTTCGCAGGCAGCGAAATCGGACGAAGCAATCGCAACCACAGTTCACGTTGCACCAAGTGACCAAGCAAACGCTCCGCAAATGGCCCACACACGCGACCATGTGCGCGCAAAGCCGACAAAGCCAAGCACAGAGCCAAGCCAACGAACGAAACTCCATGAGGAATGTGGATTTGGCTACGTAGTCCGCGATAACGAGCAAGTGTTTCAGCAAGCCGTCATCATCATGATTGTCGCCAGCTTTATGTTTTTTTGTAAACAATGATGGCGTCTGCTTCTCAAGTGTGCTGTAGCGAGAGTTTTTCACAATTTAAGTGTAGCACGAATGCATTTCAGCAGTTTTCGAATGTAGTTAATGTTGCGAGAGTAGATTATTTGCGCACTCGTGTTTCAGAAATTTCGTTAATGAGGGACTGCGGTATGAATATCTTTCGTAGTCGTGAGTTACGAAATACATTGACTCCTATGGGCGTTCGCTGGTGCTCCGAAAATATTTCGTTGCGGTGAGAATTTCGTTCCCTCGGGATTTCGTTATCGCGGGTTTCGACTGTATACGAACGCAGCAGAAATGTGGAAGACGAGTTATTTTATGCATGACAATCGAATCTCATATTCGAATTTTTCGAATATTCGAAGTTATCGTATATTCGAAACTTTTCGAATACACGATTTTCGAATTGAATACGAATATTTCAAATGTAATATTCGACGAATATTCGAAACTTTCGAATATTCGCACACCCCTACCGATAAGCGTAAACTCGGGCATTGCGGTTGTGTCTTCAGGGGGGAAGTTACAGCCACAAAAACGTGGATCGTGGCGTTGAACGGATAGCGAGAGTGCGACGCTCATTGCAGCGACGAGCTGAAGGGATTCCGCTCGCCAGATAGCTCACGAACATTGCACGATGTCGCAGCTTTACAAGTCACCAACTGCTAGAAATTGCTAGATATGTGGTACACAACACGGCTGGGGCAATTCATTGTGTCCAAGAACAAAATTCGGCAGATCTCACGTACCGTGGGAATCGATGTTATGTGAGGCATGCGGCTGGAACGTGACTGTGACGTAATTTTTGTTACTGAACGAAACGTTACAAAATGACGCTAAAGATCTATAAATTTTATTCGCACACATATATGCTGAAGAGCCGCATATGTGTTATTGAACCAGTTGTTTGCAGTTGGGTAACGCTGTCAACGGCAACGTGGGTATTACCAACACCAGAAGCGGTAAGCTGATATGTAGTGCTTATACTTGTCCCTAATGGTGGAGAACGCGCGCACGTTTCATGAACCCGTGTGCATCTGTGGAAGAGGTTCTTGACAGTTCTTGAACAAGGTCGTCATCATCGTGGTCAGTGAGCACCAGCAGCTGGTCATGACTTGTTGGTCGATCCAATCGTGATCGCGGGGACGAGGGGTCCATATCTAGTGAAGTATGAGGTATAGTACAGTTGTTGGAAATCGTGGATGCCTCGGTCATTTCGTCGACAAATTGTATGTCGATAGAGCCGGCGACATGTCGGAACCTGAAGTCACCCTTCGCGTTCGTGAGGTATAGGCCGACAAGGCTGGTAGGCCTGGATAGTGCTACGTAGACCAACATCAGTGGATGGCGCTTGTCGTATTCGTAGACTACATGGGCGTATGTGGCCTACGTAGCCTAGTCTACAAAGCGGCTGTCAATCAATCTGGCATCATCATCGGTCAGCATGAGGGCATGAGGACATGAGGACATCGCACAGCCTCGTAAGAAATGAAGAGGACACTGCGTTGTTCTGGCGGTCTAAGTGCACTTTACGGTGCGATGATGTGAATATCATACGTAACTTTCGTTAATGTATTCCTCCGGTGTCCAGCAATGCTTCAATATAGCTTGCTGAATCATAGGAATACGAATGTAATGTTTATTAGACTGCTATAAAAGCGGAGCCAACGCTGGAACCACCGACGTTAATCTGCTATGACGCCTGCATCGTAGGAGTAGACATCGTAGGAGTATCATGTAGTGTTTATTGCTTTCTTGCAAAATTAGATCGCCAGCACCATAACCACAATTGACGCTGTACCGGCATTACGCCTGCATAGGCTGTTTTTTCAAACCAGTTTACAGACCTGGGGTGCTATGCAGGATGGCCCGAGTTTGGCGAAACTCGGGATCCTTCCGAGCTCTGGCGACACCTCCTTTTGAACGAGCTAACAGTGGTAACAGTACGAAAAGGTGAAATCCATCCCTCAGCGCGCTCCGTTTCATTGGTCACGATGGAACGCGGCGTCGCGTCAAGGGCGCTCGAGAAGGTTGGGTGGTGTCGTCAAGCTAGAGGCACCTTCTTTCACTTGTTTGTCGTTCCACTGAGTCGTTCCACTATATTTTTTATGTGTGCGCGGCCCATTTGAATTCATTTTCAAGCGTTTAATGTCTGCACTAAGTATCCTTTAGAATAATCAGCACCGTGGCCTCTGAGATTAGTTCCGACCGAGCGCCTTACAACACCGCGGCTATTGGCCGCGAGATCGAGCGGAGCCGCCGCCTCGCGGCTGCTGGCTGAACCGCGCCTAGTGTGGATTGCTCAGTGCGTCGTCTGCTAGCCACGTTGTATTTGCATGTGCCCATACGTCGTGCACGTGCACAAAAGGCGGTTTGTTCCGTTGCGTTAGTGCAACTTTAACCGCACGTACGTATGCCTAACATGATGTAAAGACGCATTTGGCCTTGATCGGCTGTATATGTACTGTAATAATATCAGCGAGTGCACTTGTCGAGAGCTGTGTGTGGTCGTCGCACCCTCCGTTCACGAGAGTCATATCAGTGTAGGTGCCGCTCTGTTGCTCAAGCGCATTGCAATGTGCACTTGGCGTTGCCCTAAATATGGAAGTATTAAATCTCATGTGAATATAGCTTTTTAGCGGCTCGGTGGTAAAAAAAGATGGTCTCATGCACTTGCGCGTTCTGGTTAGGTGTATATAACTTCGGGACTGTCATTATACGTTACGCGACGAGTTTTAATTGTGTACGGTCCTAGTCCCACCACACAGAAATATTTCTGTCAAGTCACGCCTGACACTTCGGTACTTAAATTGTCCCCTTAAAAGTACAGAAAATTGAATGACCCGGAAATCTCAAAACTGAGTTGCCTTGCGCAGTTTTAACTTGGGGCGAAATTTATAGAAAAACACCCGTGTACCTAAATTAAGGTACGCGTTAAAGAGCCCTTATGATTAATCCGAACGGCGTACTTTACATTTATGCCGTAGTAATTACACGCGAAGCCACATCTCTTTTCTTTACATCTGGAGCGTTTATGTTGCGCTGTTATAGGTTGACGGAAGGCAGCGGGCATTATTCGCATGAAAAACGTACTTTGGTCCCGTGAAATAACAGGGCCTTTTTTCCATTACTGTCGTGCAAGTAATCCATCGAAGAAAGTTCCTTGCTGTACAGTTACCTTTGTGTACTGTTACTGGAATAAAAAATTGGCCGCGTATCTGCGTGCTTCGCTCCAAATGTCGTCTAAAGACGACAGAAGAGGCGCTGCGTGAGATATGAACGCCATCTGGCAATACGTCGGGAAACGTGAATGCTGTGTTGCGGGCTGGTAGTCCCGGCGCAGCAGCAGGCGAAGACCGGCGGTGACCAACGCGACCGGCGGGGACGCCAGCCAGCCCGAACACGCGGTTTGGCGCGAAGCGCCGAAGCAGAAGAAACGTCCGCACTCAACGAGTACTCTCCACACACTCCTTTATATTCACGTCGCCTGGGTAAAGCAAGAATGCCAGAGTGGCGCCCCATGGCATTCGTACAGTGCTGTTTACTAACACAGGCCCTGAACCGCTTCCGGTTTCCAGCGCTGGCATAGGCTCGCAAGATTGGCGGGGAACAAAAGCCTTGGCGAGTGGCCCATAGAGTTTCAATACTTTTCTCCCTGTGCCTAGCAAAATATTTGAATTAAATATTCGGCGGAGGGGCAAGGCCTCTCTGTCCCGACGTGGGAGCGGCCCGCTGCACGCTAATCGCGCGCACCGAAGGACTAAAATAAAGTTGTTCATCCATCCATCCATCTAAGCTACACACAACACTAAAATAGTTAGTCTTTAACTATAAGCGCCTTTCTTTTATGTGAAACTGGAAAACGAGTATTCCCTTACGCTGACAAATCTTAAAAGAACGCCTTACGCTTCGATGTTGGAGAATAATAAATGAGGTGATCGGAAGTTTCTTGGGGTACACCACGTGCTCCTGCTATCGCAATCTTGAAACCGTCTATACTGAACCGAAACCGAAACACAACAATGAGCTCGTGCAGAGGGCACGGAGGAAGCCAAGTTTCGGCGCAGTCGCATTTTCAGCGCAGCTTAAGAAACTAGGGTCTCTAGAATTACGTATCTATGTATTTTCTATTAAAGGAACACACCACTTAATACTTACCTAGTGATGTTGCGCCTCAGATATGCGTAATGTTTGCTTTTTGATCAACAATGTACACAAGTATGAACCTAGTTAGCCGTTCACGATGGCTGGCCCTTGGGCAACTGGTTCAACTTTGGCCGAGTGGCTGAATCGAGGGACGTGCCGACAAACAGGAAGACAGACAGACAGACAGAAAGACAGACTAAAATTTCTGCGTTTAAGTTCCCCAAGAAAGACTATCGTCTTTAAAACAAGCGTGTGCGTGTTTAACGTCCCCGTAGAGCTAAAGTGCTGTCAGCCACGTAGCTTTCCTCAGTAAACCTATCAAATGTCCTACATTTCTTAGATAACTGAATAAGAAATACGGGTGAATATTTGAGCACGCAGTGCACAAAGTGCTATTTGAACTCATCGTGCAGGAATACGGGCTTTCTTTTTGTTGGGAGGTATCCAGATGAACAAGAAGTAAATAATTAATTCAGTCGCGCTACAGTAGTGCGTATGGTAGGTGGAACACAAGCTAAACATGTGCAAAACATGAGCCGAAGGCGGACAACCCAATCGTTGGCAGAATGCGCTACTCTCACAAGTAATAGTAACGTTCGGCGCGCTTCGTGCATTAATTCGGGAATGAAGAGCGCACATATTACCAGAAAGCTGCAGTCAACGCACTTTGTTTGCCGGAAATCGGCTCAAATCGCTCGCAACAAAGCGCTGTTGTGTGCGTTTGTATACGCGCCGACAACCGCCCATCCACACAAGCGCGGCGACGGTGCTGCCACCTGTAGCCCGATCTCACGGCGAATAGCTAATCACCGAGGCCACGTGTATAATTACCATGGTCGGCCTGTGCATTCTAGCGCGTCGCTCGGCCGGCGCGCGCCTTCGTTGTTCTCTTCTTCATCGTCTGCTCGCTCCCAGAGTGCGTGCACCCGGCTGACTAGCTAATAGGTGGATAGCAAAATGACGTCTTCCGGTTCGATGCCAAGCTATTCGCTGTTTCAAGGTGTGTGCCGTTCAGTGTAATCGGAGAGAAAACACGTACTTTCTGCGACGCGGTTGTTACCAGTTATCTTGCCTCCTCCCCGATTACACTGAACCGCACACAACTTGAAGCAGCGAAGAGCTCAACCTTGAAGGTTCCGTGAACCGGAAGTGCTGTAGCAGACGACGCGCCGTTTTGCTATCCACCTATTGGCTGGGCGGTATAGGCTTCCCAAGCAACGCTTAGCGGCGCTGCTGGATGGATGGATGCTATGAGCGTCCCCTTTAAAACGGGGCGGTGACATGTCTGCCACCAGGCTCGAAAAAAAAAAAAAAGCTTCCCTGTTTCATGTTGGCCTAATACCTTATCTACATTGAATAAATCTATGTTATTATACCAAAAAAATATAAATTCACGGTCCATCTCTCTGCCTCTTAAGGCAGAGTGACCTTATTTTTCCCCCATTATTTATTTTTGTTCTTTATCTCTACTTTTCTGCCACCAATACTCTAACCGTCTCTTACTTATTTCTATCGCGGTCGTGTGCAGCTTTCCATTGTTGTCCCTAAAACCCAAGGCTTCATGTAGACTCGTGCCCACACGTATACCTGGGTGAATATCGCCACATTCAATCAGTACATGTTCCATCGTTTCCTTAGTTCCCCCGCAGCATGTACATTGTTCTTCTTCGTTACTAAATCTCGCTTTATAACTACGCGTTCTAAGGCAGCCCGACCTTGCTTCAAACAGTAAAGCGCTTCCCCTTGAATTATCATAAAACCTTTCCCTCCTTATTTCGTTTTTTCCTTTTCGGTAGTTACTCAGAGCCGGCTTCTTTTCCATCGCTGTCATCCAATAAGTCCTCTCCGCCTCTCTGACCTTCCGCTTAATGCTCCTTGTTGCCATATCGCCCGCACTGCCAGCCGTATATTTACTGGTGAGCCTCCTAGTTCTTTTTCTCCACTGCGTGTCAACGCTTTTTCTATACAAATACCTGAAAACCTTCTCTGCCCATCTACTCTCCTTCATTTTCCTCAGCCTCTCTTCGAATCTCATTTTGCTCTGCGCTTCCCTCACTTCAAAGCCTGTCCATCCCATATCACCCTTTACCGCCTCATTTGTCGTCTTCCCGTGAGCGCCCAACGCGAGGCGGCCCACCGTCCTTTGATTTACATCCATTCCTGATTGCACCTCTGACTTCATGCACACCACTGAGTTCCCAAATGTAAGCCCCGGAACCATCACACCTTTCCACAGCCCTCGAAGCACCTCGTACCTATTGTATCCCCATAAAGCTCTGTGCTTCATAATTGCAGCATTCCTCTTTCCCTTTGCTACCGATGCTTTCTCTTGTACCTCCATATATCTATCCCCCTCATTTACCCATACTCCGAGGTACTTGTACTCGCTTACCCTCGGTATTTTTTGGCCCTGTATTAATACCGTATGGTCTCCGTGATCATTGAATACCATCAATCCACATTTTGTTGCACTAAATCCTAGTCCTAGAGCCTCACACTCCCTTCCGCATATATCTGCCAGTCGCTGTATATCATCTTGACTGTCCGCAAATAAGACAATATCATCAGCATAAAATAGACCTGGAAGCCTCTGCTCAACCATCGCTCCGACCTGTTTGTGTGACAAATTAAATCCAATGTTGCTACCTTCTAGCGCTTTTTCCATCCTCGCCATGTACAGCATGAATAACAGCGGGGACAAAGGGCATCCCTGTCTCAGCCCCTTGCTGATTTCAACGCTGTCCTTGCTACTTATTCCTTCCCATTCTATACAAACTGTATTTCCTCGGTATATTTCCCTCAAAAGCTGTACACAGTCGTCACCTATGCCCACTTCCTTCGTCACCTATGCCCACCTATGCCCACTTCCGCTGCTCTTGACAGGCAGCGCCATCTCTGGCAGAAAAAGAGAAACTGGGGTGTAAGCAGCGTGCGTTTTCCCTTCTCTCCACCGCGGTGCCGCTCGCTTCTGTGCACGTGCAGAGCTCTCGCGGCGTCTCACAATGTACCGCTTGTAGTGCGGCTTCAAGATGATCTACAAGCTTGACTGGCACTTCCGAAAAGCGAACTTGATAAAATGAGAAAGGCTTGTCAATCACGTTAACGGTGAAGAGCAGACGATCGACGACAACGACGTGCGACTCAAAGCGAAATGCATTTCCCATGTCGCGATTACACCGTATAGGACGCATACCTCGAGGTAAGTCTCATTCTGTCATGGTAAAGATGCGTAATGGTCCATATGCACTCCGAAAAGAAGCCGTACACGCTATCGAAGTTCTGCGGTGTGGACTACGAATCATATGATTGTTGTTTTGATATGACATGCTTACAGTAGCAGCCGTGTACTTTCGTGAACAAACGTTTGCGGCGTGCGAAAAAAAGAAATTATACGGCCATGGCACTCTTTCCTGAGAAGGTTAGAGTCAAGTCCTCCGTGCCGCTAGAGAATCACCCACCGATTAAGACGCGAGGCAGCTAGCTGAGCTTTAACCACTGTGAAGCAAGATGAACTGCTCGCCTCTCGCGTCATGCTTGCTGTCTATTTCATAATATCGACTTGACAGGCGTATAAAACCTGCTGCGCGAACGGGGCTAGAAAATCGCACAGTCAGAAGGTGGTTACTTCAAGGTTGCAATTGCAAAGCGTGTATGAAGTGCCAGTTGTATTTCGCGGCTTAAATATATATCACACTAATAAAGTGACAAAAACAAAGCAAACCTGCAGAACGATGTCAAAGCTTGCTGAAAATGCTCAGACGTCCGTTCCGGCGTGATAAAGCAGCCCTCCCGACGCGTAAATTGCAGGCGCCGAACTTCTGACAATGTGCCGAGTTCAGTTGAATTCAACCAACCGCGCAACGCTAACGGTATAACGCGAGTGTGAACGTTCAATAACGACGGGTAGGTCTCACGAACACGGGGAATCAAAACACAAAGTTGTTTCACCTACAGTCGTAACTGGACATTCATAATGTGAGAAGACAGCGAGTAAACATGACTGAGTCGCTGCGTGCATGCGCCACGTTACTTACCGATTCAGGTAGTCGAAACGAACGCGATGAACACAGACAGCCAAATAGAAGGCGAGACAGCGCTGTCAGCTATCCACAATTGCCGGCTTTATTTCTCGTGCGACACGACCGGGAACCAATACAGTTTCACACGTGAATCGCGTGCCTTGGTGTTGTCTGCACTGTTGTGGCAGCCCACGACACAGCAATACTTCCGACCTCACGTCCACTTCCGTGGGGTCGCTTCTGCCATCGCGGAAATGCGCAGCAAGCCTCTCGGTTCAACGTGCCGAGCTGACGGCCCCCCACTTACGCGCACCGATAGAAGAACGCGTGCGCACGTGCGCTACCGCTACCGTGAAAGGGGCTGAGTCGGCCGCGCATGAGCTCCGGAGCTTTCCGACAGAGCCGCAGCGCGGCCAGCGCGGCGCTATCGTCGCGCCTAAAACTTGAGCTTGGGTTCCCTATACCTAGCTAAGTCAGGACGTGCTATGACGAAGCTGATTAGGCCAAATTATGCTAAGGCCGAGCTAACTAAGCCACGTCTTACTCAGACCATGCTAATGAAGTCGTGTAAAGCCAGGAACAAGGTAATTAAGATCATGCTTATTAACACGACGCTTATTAGGAGCGTGTAATTAAACCCAAGATAATCAGGACCTTACTCACCAAGATGGTGTTAATTAGGATCATTCTAATTAGGGTTATGCTAATTAGGTTATATCATGACATGGCTACGATGTCTCGCATTCAATTTCACCGCTCTCGCGACGTACCACTAGAGTGTGCTAGAACAGGGGAGTGCTCGGAACGGCCGCAGCACCAATGTACAGAAAGTGAAGCCCAAACAAGGTCAATCCACCTGCAGCGCTGCGATCGGTAGTCTGCAGTGTGTCGTCGTTTAAGAGTTGCGCGCGGCTCCGGCAAAGTGGTGCAGGGATAGAATGCCCGCTTCCCACTCAAAAGACCCGGGTTCGAATCGCAGCTGTAGACGGTGGGTGTTTATTGTTAGTGTAACCTTTTATAGCTGTGTTTGTTTTTTATTTTCTTTCTTAAAACTAGCTCCTATTGCTACGTATTGCTACAAAAAGTAACATAAGATGTGAAATCTTGTTCGAGTCTCATCGCGAAAATCTCGGAGGCCATACTTTACGTTTTTGTTCAATCCCGGGCGTTGGCGCTGAAAATAACTGCGCTCGCTCTCAAATTTCTTCTATTTTACTTCATGTTTCGCGTTACTTTTTGAACCAACACGTAGCAACTTAAGCTAGATTTAAGAAACAAAGGAAAACCAATACAGCTACAAAAGGTGACACTAAGAGTAAAAACCCACCATCTGCAGCTGCGATTCGAACCCGGGCCTTTTGAGTGGGAAGCGGGCATTGTACCCTTGCACCATTTCGACGGAGCCGCGCGCATCTCTTAAACGACGACACATTGCAGACTACCGATCGCAGCGCTGCAAGCGGATTGACCCTGTGTGGGCTTCACTTTTCGAAGCTCGTTCCGGGCACTCCCCTGTTCTAGTACACTCTAGTACCACTCACAGCTGTGAAGCAAGCGCCCCTGGCGGGATTTGCGGGGAGAAATGTTACTATTTACTTGTTTGTGGAGACACTGTTTCTACCGATTCGCTACTACAGAAAAATCTTCAGACGTGTAATGTAAGTATAGCAGTAACCTGTCCATTAATTTAGCTGTTATATTTCAGAGAAGCGAAACGAGCTGCACCAGAGTGCTGTGTGTGCGCCCTTGTTGCCTTCGAGAGTGGAAATTCCCATGCTGCAGGTGGAATGAAAGAATTTTCCGAAAGAGGACGAACGCCCAAGAACACGCCCGTGCGAGGCCCGATGATCAGTTGGCAAAAAGATAGCGCGACAATCACGCTGGCGTCGCTGCACTGTCAAAATTTTGACTGAGTGGCGGCGCTGACGCGCTCGCACGCGGTGTTCCTTCGAAAACCGCCGCAAATTCCGCACATGCGTATGTGACGCTGTGCTCGTTCTCGTAGCCGTTTTTATCAACGCTGCTATCGTGTGCTCCGCACTGTCTTCCTGTCATGACCGCCGTAATGCGAGCTCGGAGCAAACTCGTGTGCCCGAGAAGCTCGGGCCATCCTGCATAGCACCCCTGGCGGGGCTCTGTGGTAGAATACCTGATTGCCACACAGAATGCATGGGTTCGATTCCTGCTGGGATTCTAATTTTCATTATTTCCATTCGACAGGTGAACGATGCCCATGTCAGTTTTTCTTAACGCTCTCGCATTTAAGTTACCAATATCTGCCCTCGCCGTTCCTGGATAGATATAAAATGTCAATCACCTGTGGTGCATACCCGTACACCGCGGCCCGTGGTGAACGGGTATGTGCCACACGTGTCTGGAGGAAAGGGTTTGACGACGTACGCGAGAGGATTTTCACGTTATTCATGTCATGACCCGACAGTCATATTCGTCAAATCCCCTTACCATCCCATGCCAATTTTGGTCCACACCAAGTTGAGGAGGCGATCATGAGAGCACCCAGACGTAAGCGGATAGATAGATAGATAGATAGATAGATACGTAGATAGATACGTAGATACGCAGAATTCGCTAAGAAATGCTTCGCATTTAAAAGAAACCTCGAGATAAACACTGTCGCTCAGCTCACGTCAACACGGAGCACGTTGTAACACTGGCAGACGACGCTCGCTGCCCACAGGAGGTTCAGAGACGTGGACTGGGCATATCCAATCAGATCAGCCGCCTGCGTGACGTCGCGCTTCCACGACGACGCGCACTGGAAATCGGCGGTTTGAAAACACGTTTGGCTGAGTAATAGCCTTGTAATAAATTACACAGTTTAGGCACATAGCCTAAACTGGTCTGTAAATGATCCTTAGGACTTCCTCTACCGGCTCAATGTGTTCGTACAAAATCATCAAACCCGTTTCAGGGTCCCTTTAAGCAATAACATTTTCGTTTTCCTGTCGTAGATAGAGGTAACGCATGTCTTCGTTTGAAATTATTTGCATTTATGTGAAAGTTTGTTGTGCCTATATTTACAAACTTGAGGCCTAAAACGTGGTTTCGCCTGCCTAGTTTTGGCGCCTAAAACGAGCTTTTTTAATGCCTAAAATAGGGCCTCTAGTCATGACATACGAGCCATGCATGTTGCTATTCGTGTCACGGCCAACAAGTCATGTTTGGCATGCTCTAATGCCATGTAATGCCGTTTTACAGCGAAAGCTGTTATGAGATCACAACACGGGTGCCGTAGTTGTCCGCCGCCGCCGCCGGTGTCCGTAACCGCTATCGCAAGAAATAAGAAAAAAAAGAAATCATTTGCGTTGGAGCCCAGTATTCCACCTCAGAGCCATGCCGGTGCCTGAAACTGCTTTGCAAAAAGACCCTATACAGGCTTCATGTCGGGAAGGAACCACATTCACATATGGAAAAATCCGTAAACAGGGGTTGGGTGCTCGAGCCGACGTTTCGAAAAGTGGACTTGTCTTCCTCAAGGCCGGAACTGAAATCAGTTGCGGCCTTGAGGAAGACAAGTCCACTTGTCGAAACATCGGCTCGAGCACCCACCTCCTGTTTACGGATTTCTTCATCGCAAGCTTCCATCTTCCACTTCCTGCCGTTTTTTTTTTCACATTGACATATGTAATATAGCGTGGCAGAAGAGTAAAATAACAACCAGGCGTCACACAACGCGAATTCTGTAACCAGGCGTCACACAATGCGAATTGCGCAACGAGTGGGTTGTTGAATGCTTCCAGCCCATTACAGAGGGCTCAGCAATAATTTTCATCGTCATCACCCGTCGCATCAACAAAGTGCACATAATGCCTTACAGGTGTTTAGCGGGTACTATGGTTCTCCGCAGAATTACGAAAAATGGCATAGTGGCTGCGTCCATAATTCACAAAAATTATGAATTATATCGCAGTGGGTTCCTCTTAAGTGCACTTCTATTGGTTGCTAAGAGGCCCATAAGTTCCCCATGATCCATTCCCTCAGCTTCTCAGTAAAGTTCTTTCCCTCTCTCTGTCTCTTTCTCACGTTAAAGTGTGTTATATAGCGTGGTGGGAGAGTGAAGTAACGACCGGGCGTCACACAACGCCAATTACGTAACTAGTGGGTCGTTTAAAGCTTCCATACCATTACAAAGGACTCAGCCATAATTCTTCATCGTCATCACCCGTCGCAGCAACAAAGTGCGCATAATGGCTTACAGATGGTACCTCCCTTCTCCGCAGAATGACGATAATGGCGTAGTGGGTGCTTCCCAACATCATAAAAATTATTATTTAGAACGTAGTTGGTACGTTGCAAGAGCCACAATAGAGTACCCACAATAGAGTTTATAATGGGCTCTAGAAATGCCGCTCTTCCAGCTTTCGCTGTGACTGTGCGGCGCTTTCCGCGCAGGCCTGGCGGTTTTGATAGATACGAAGCTAATGTAACGACAATGAGCGCACGAAGACATTGTCGCGTCTGTCATGACGTACAGTCGCGCTCAATATGACTTGCAACACGGGAGCGCGTGGCCTCACGAGTTTAGTGATTGCGCACGGCTTCAACTTGCTTCATTTCCGTAATATAACAATATTTTCTTATTTAGGAACATGCTCCAGGACGATAACAGCGTTTAGTTGTAGAAATAAGGGCTAGTGGAAGGAATGCGAAATCTTTAAACTCGCGAGGCCACGCGCTCCCGTCTTGCAAGTCTTAGTGAGCGCGACTGCACATGACATGAAATTTATGTCGTCACTCGCCATTTATATTTGTCACACACACATACAATGCCGTGCGGTTTATCGTAAGTATCGTGTCAATCAAACGCCCGCTTGAGCTTGAAGCAAGTGTCATGTGAATGACCTACATGTCATCACATGAGATGTCGTGTACGAGATCGCGGCGCGGACACGTCGTGGCATCCCGCAGCAGCCGCGGTAACTATTTTAGCTCCCGATGTTCAAATTAGGCGATGGCGTTGTCGAAGTGCTTATGACGCAGTAAAAATTGAGCTCATGGCATAATTTGTCCAGAAATGAGAGAGCTGTTTCTAGCTGACTTTGAAACTTGATTGTAAATTCAATGCCGCACGGGCTGCGTGATACAGCTTGGCTCACATGTTCACAGGAGCCTCGAGTATCAATCGGCGGCATTTTCTAACCATGTTGAAAAAGTGTCGCGGGGCTCGTTTAAAGCTCGCTACGCGCACTGACGAACTTTGGGACATTATCGCGAACTTAAATGGCTGTGTTTTGAGTCTTTTCTTACTTGCATGTTCTGTTTGAAGCATCGGGGCGACGCTACATCAGAGGTGGGTATTGCCAATCTGGCTTATTTCTTTATTTTTATGTGATCGAGCTTCCCCAGCCAGTGTTACCACCGCTCGACACAGCGCTTTGCTTGGGAAGCTTCGCGGTAGTTTTAGACTGGACGAAGAAACCACAGCGCTGGCCAAAGTAAACATATATTCTTAAAAAGACGTTTCGGCTCCCAGCCGGGAGCCTAGTTCACAAGGCTGCCGTGTGAGTGTTGTGACAAAATTACGTGCTTGACAAAGTAGTATAGCTTATTCTGGAACTTACGCGAGCCTGATCAGTAACGCTGGAATGTTCGATCACTCATGTATAAACGACGGCGTGTTCTGCCAACGATGAGATTACCAACTCTTGACAACTGTGCTCGCGGTTATCAGTGTTCAGTTAGTATGGCTTGTTCTTGGAGTTTTCCTTTGCCTGAACGCCAGTTCGTCCAACAAAGAGTTTTGAGTTCACAAGGTTGACCACGACTTTCTTCACCGACACAACTTTGACGGCGACTTTCTTCACCGACACAACCACGTGTCAACATTTAACTCACCTGAAAAAAATATTTCATAAGTGTTTATACAATAAATACTCGTTCATTCGACCTTCGTTAATTCGTAAACTCAGATAATTAGGACGTGTTCCCTGGCCCCGGCCAACATATGCATTGTTTAATGGCATCAAACTCTCACTAATTCTGTCATATTCGGCAGAAACCCGGTGAATTTGGACGATCGTCGGAGCGCGCCGAGCGCGAACCACCGCAAACGTGCGGCGCAAAAAAAGAAAGCGAAAACGGCTTTCGCAGACCACCAAAATGAGGCGGCGCTGGCCGTATCGCTATCTTCATCAATTAGGGACCACGGTTTTGTCCACACGCGGATACGGCAGCGCGCAATGTCGCAAAAAACATGGCGGAAGCTGTTGAAGATGAAGAGCTCGCGGCCGCCTTCCGCCAGCAGGAATAAAAGAAGCTTGCTACATCGCGATGGACGAACTATGAGTTGCCGGCCATTTTACCTGCGAAAAAAATATCATCGCGTGTGCGTGGTGGTTGTGGTGGTGTCTTTACGTAATAATAGAGTGGAGTCTCGCTCTGTGGCCGCATTGTGAACGAAATCCGACACTAACAAAACTACTTACGTAGTGACAGTATTGTCCAAAAAAAAAAGAAAATGGGGTCATACCGTGCACTGATGCATAATATGCATGTTACTACTTTAGAAAACATCAAGTGACGGAGTGTTCCTTGACATCACATTACTATGGCTAAGTTATGCACCGATTTTTCATTCTGTTAATCGTAATATTAAGAGCATTACCCTTGTTATTACCTATAACGTTGAACTTACCCTTGCATTACCTTTCATTACCCTTGCATTACCTTGCATTATCTATAACGTTGGCCGCCCCCCCTAATCACCTAAGAGGGGGGGCGCAAAATCTGCCCCGTACATTGACCCTTCTAGTCACCTAAGAAGGGGGGGGGGGGCGCAAGATCTGCCCCATACATTGACTTAGTGGGTGGGGGGAGGCGCTGCGACTAACCTTTGCCCCTCCCCCCCCCCCCCCAATGGGGAGCCCTGCGCACGCCTATGCTTGTGGTTCTGTGATTCGTGCACCTAATTTTCCCAAGTAAACATTAGGTTTGCTTTATGTACAATTTTATTCGCTCTAGCAATCTTCGTCACAATACATGTAGGCCACATCTTAGAGTGGTAACCGCATGCGCAGCTGCAAACTAATTCACATTTGCGGTAGTATTGGTTCCATATGCATGACATCATATCTTCGTTTTGTCTTACATGGACCTCGCAGTAAGTCTTACCTGCGGAAAAAACAGCATTCCAATAAAGACTATGTTACACACGTCACTCGTGAAACCTAATGCGACCTTCCGTTGCCATATGCATTGACACCTTTACGAAGTCGCTCTTACACTGATAACAATAAAACCTTGCGATCGACTGAGAAAATTTGCTTCACATTCACCTTGCTTCTTATGTGCACCCCGCCCAGGATAATGTGTTGAAAAGCAATACCAAATATTGCAAAGCATCTCAGAATGCCTCTTTTCTGTGACTTTGTCCCAGCACATATATTCCAAGTTCTCTTGAGAATGTGCTCACGCTTGTCACCGAAAGAATTCAAGTTCTCGCTTTCAGAAAAAAAAAATGGCGAGGCTTGCACTAAGCCGCCCAAAGCCTGAAACAGCGAGACTGGACGATTCTGAAGACTAATTTGATTGCTTCTACGTTGTTTCTAAGCCTTAGCTAAGTGATGCAGGTTATTTCTAGGTCTCTTCTAGGTCGTGGGTAGGCTTTACCTAGGTGATGCTCGGTTGTTTCTCCGTTGATTCTCAGTGCAGAGAGGTTCGAGTTAAACCACAGACAGTCGCATGCACGACACAGATGTCCAAACTCAGGAAACAGAACCTCGCGCCGAAACCAAGCGTTCGCACCTCCCATAGATCTACGGGCATGTCGTCGTTGGCGCAGGCCTTTCATCGCTTTGGGGTCTTCTCGCAGCCGCCGCTGCCTTTCCCGTTCCCTAGTATTATCTCGTTATAGGTACTCGGGGTCTTCAGCTCGCCGCTGTTGCTTGACAGCCATTTGTTGGGCTAACTGTTGCCTTCTTCATTTTTAGTGGACCAGTGGTGAGTAGTGCGCTTTACTCAATTTCTGTGGCACCTGCCCATTTATGATGATGATAGTTTCGTGATACGAAATACAAGGAATAATTTGCTAAACGGCTTATATATATATACCTAAACCCACCGGCGTATCAAGAACCCAAATTTTTCTCAAGGCAAATCGTTCTCTTAATGCTGTCGTCGATCATGCGAGGATGGCGTCACCTACCTGTGTTTTGGGCTTGCATAGGAAATACTTTTCAAGCACGTCGAGGACAGACGCACTTGCTGCAGACAAGCCAGGCTTTGGAAGTAGCAACAATAACAAAACAGTGAGAACGCGGCAGACATACCGCAACGCGGCAAGCCTTGTGTTACTCGCAGCCCTTTTGTGTGCATTGGAGCATAGTCATTGACATTTCACGGAGTGTTTCGCGTTTTGTACACGGCTGCGTGTGCTATCCTTTAGAAGAACGAATCGCTTATCAGGAATGCCGCACTGCTTTCAGTTGTGCCGACAGATCATACGCATTGTGGGAATCGGTTTCATGCGAAGCAGTCCGCGCTGCCTATGGTGCAATTTTTTGGCTTTCAGCCAAGCGTTACGAGGTGGATTGACGTGTTGTGTTAGTCTAAATGGAGTAGTTTGGTGCCTATCGTCGGCTTGCGAGGCTTATCTGCTACGCTAGGGTTTAAAGGGTAGCTAATGAACCGACATAACGTCACAACTCACGTTAGAGAAGAGAGAAGAGAAATCAGATTTATCGAAACGAAACGCATGCTACGGTGCGATGACGTGCATATGATACGCAGTATTCGTCAGCGTATTTCTCCGTGTTTAAGCAAGGTTTGAATAAAACTACCCGAGTCAATGCATATGCAATGTTTCTTACATTTTGATTAAGCGGATAGGCAACACAACAAGCACAATTCGTGTTTCCTCGACATTGGGACCTCCTTATGTATACTAAACACATGTAATATTCTTGTATTTGTATTATTAAAATTCTGATTCTGATGATACCTGCAAACCTTATTTTTCCGAAGCAGTTTCAAGACCCCATTGGTAGAATACTTGAGTGCCGCACAAAATGCGTTGGTTGGATTCCGGCTTGGAGCCAGAATTTATTCTTTGCATTCATAGACGTCGTTCTCTGGATTTCGCAGGACGCGCAGCGCCACCTGCTGGAGTGAGAAGGAAGGAACTGAGTAGTGCAGAGTCCGACTCCCTTCCAAAGTTTGCTGTGGAACCAGGTGCCACAATTTAGTGTGAAACAGCGATTTAGCTTAATAATACATGTGTTCTGCGCATTTAACACAGAGAAAGAGAGCTATGAATTGCTCTCCGCTTGTCGGACGCGCCACCGAATAGTCATGTAGTGCTTGTTGCATCACTTGCCAGAACGACAGAGAAAACAAAAGCGGACGCGAAAGCTCCACGCGCTACAAACAAATGCCAAAATCGACGCTACTCTTGCGTTGTGATTTGCCACGGACGTAAACGACGGTATAACAACGTCAGCTTTACCGATTTTCAGAGCTGTAGTACGAAGCAGAAATTTGAGAGCGCTGGATGAACGTGTTGGGTAAGCGAATTTCTCCCATTCTCCACAGCTGGTCGCATGAGAAAGTGTGACAATGTGCGTTGTACTGCTGTTAATGTTTTGCGTAGCTCTGTCAGAAAGCCGTGGCAACCTGGACTATATGAAGTTCCGCAGAGTCTCTGACCGTGGTGCGTGCCATGAAACACGGAGTGAGCACCTACGGGCAGACTCAAGACACGCGCGATGGCCATCACGCACATCGCGCCCTCCCATCATCTGAATTGGTCGCCACCGCACAGCATCGCGCACGTATGATTTAGGCTCAATGTTTCAGTTTAACTAGCCACCACAAGCACATGCGCCACACAAGTTAATGGCAAAATGTTGGTCGTGACTGCCTTCAAGTTTGTTTTGCCTTTGGTTGTACCCCGCAAAAGCGGTCTACGCACGTATCCCCACTTGCAGTGTATTCAAACGGAAGACAACCGTCAGCATTCGAGGATGCGTAAAAGAACAGTCCGATGCCACCGAAAGCGAGCGCTGAAGGGAGAATGCAAATGAAAAGACGAAAATCGCTGAGGTAATTCGTCCCTGATAAAGCGTGCTTTGTACCATTGATCGTAAGATATATAGCTATCAAAATTGATCGTTTGTATAGGTGACTGCTTTGCCATTATGTATATAGCCAAGTTTAACGCACTTAGGCGCTAACGAACTGACGTCGGAGGGGCTGCCGCGAACTCGATGTCTTGCGATGCTCGCTTATACTCGCGAGTTGCAGTTGGTTGGTTGTTCCTAGAGGAATGGCACAACCCACCACGGGGGATCGGCCACGAATCGTGCGGCAGCAGGATCTGTGAATGAAAGAAAAAAAAAAGAATAATTCTAAAGAGATAATTTGTAGGTAAGCGAAAATATTATTTGTGTTTGCGGTTTCCCAGTTGAATAATAAAGAAATAAAAAAAGGAAGAGAAAGAGTGAGTTAAATAAAAGAATTAAATAAATAATTAAGAATAAATGAAATAAATAAAATAAGTATGTACTAGAAATATTAGCATGGCAGTCATTTTTATTCATTTATATAGTTAAATACCGCATTACACATGTCCCTGTTGCAGCGACACAGTGCCGACGCCCCAGGGAGAGTAATGCCGTTACGGAAAGCTCAAGCCCAAGTTTTCGGAAAGGAGGTTCGAGAAATCTTTGCCCTAGGTGTTGATATCTGTGACATTCTGTTAAAAAATGCTCTATGGTTTCTGCTTGCGAACAATAACAACACTGAGGGGAAGGAACAAAACCAGGCCTGTGTAAATAAAAATTTAAAGAGGGAATTCTGCATTGCACCGAAATAACTGAAACTTCTTCATTGTACCCGCAGTTCGCTTTGATGAGCTTCCTACTCTGAAGCGTGCATTGGCGGAAGAAGCTTGCCACGTCCTTGATTTTCAGGAAACTGTGCCTCGACACAAACGAAAGAGGTAGGGTCTATTGCGGAATATGCACATTCGCTTGCGAACGGATCTCTTTGCACTATGCAGTTAGCGCCAGCGCTGCGGTGAGGGCGCTAGTGGAGGTTTTTTTCGCAGCGCTGCCTGGGCGGAGTGCGACGTCTCTTGTGATTTTTCACTCCCCGGTAACGCCACCGCAGCCGACACCGGCTTTTCTGCGATATGGGCTTCTTAACGCTCTCGTGTTCGAATTTCGAATGTCCATTCTCGCCATTCCTTGGTTGATGTGGACTGTGAATCACCAATGTGGCATATTTTGTTGAAAATTGCTCAAACTTATAAAGTTACGATGGCCTAGATTAGTGGTTCTCAAATGGGGTTCCGCGGAGCTGTCTTAGGGGAGCTGCGACGCCAGCGCCCGCGAAAAAGAAGTTTTTGGAGGCGAATTTTGACCTATTCCCTATTCCAGGTCCTGCTCCCGGAACTGCAGTCACATTCTGAACGATATCACCTTCGCCGCCCCAAACGCCTCAATTAAAAACTAAGCCTGCTACATCCGCTGCAATAGCGCTGCATTTTCTTCGCCAGTTCTGTGTTGCTTTTATACGGTAGCGAGCCCGTGCCCCCCGCCCACCCGCAGGTTCGTCACACCAAGGGATGCGCCATGACTTCGACCAGTCCGCAAGAGTTCCCCAACACATCGACGGCTGAGAACCGCTGGCCTAGATCAGTAGCTCTCAGCCATGGACGCTTCAGGGACCACTCGTGGACCGGTGGAAGTGATGAGGGATCCCTTGCAGTGAGAGAAAAAAAGGGGAAGGGGTCATCACCCAACATGCAGCACACAATAGGTGCCTTTTATTTCTCCCTGGAAAAGAATGGTCAAATCAAAGTGCCTCGCCAATTCGATGTCATCAGCTCGCCAAGAACTCGTGCGGTGTGCAGCTATATTCAACCTGTTTCTAGCTTTGTTTGCTCTTCAAATATGCAAGCCTAGAAAACGTATGCCCGAGTGCATATGTAGTAGAAAACTGCAGCAGCAGCTTTACAGCCATATCAGGGAGAAGGGGAATTATACAGGAGCACCGCAGCAATGCAAGAGTGTTATGCGATGAAGCATACCAAAAGTCAGAAGGCGCCGCGGTCACGGGACATGGTGCGCCTCAAAAAAGGCGTTTTTCAATGCGATAGCATTACCACGGCCGCTACATAAAAAAAAACAGGTGCGGCCTGCTGCGTGGCGCCGAAACGGCGTCCGGGGCCTAGTTCTCCTTGCGTCCGCTCTGGCGCCACCACAACGGTCCAGCTGTTCACGGAGAAGCGCTTCGACAGCCGCGTTTGTACGCCCGACATTTACTCCAATCAGGCCGTAGAGAAGGCGTTTTATAGTTGCACATTACAGGTTGAATATTTAAGTCATTATTAGAACTGCCGATTACCCCACATATGTGAACAGTTTGCCCTGGAGTATGTTTTGTGGAGTGGGCCTCAATACACTCCATGAATGCAGCCCGTTTGACTCAATTGAAATGAAAAGTGTCACTCAGTCACTGATCCCGTTAATGGACAGGCAGTCGCCGGGAAAGTTCCAAGGGCTGACTTATCGGCCCACCGAAACGCACCACGAAAGCACACACAATTTAAATGTAGGTCCTTTTAGTGCGCCAACTAATGCCGGTTGTGGTCCAAAGCAAGAGTTAGAGCCAAGAGTTGACAACACAAACAAATATATTCTGAGTTAAGGCAGTACAAGCACCACGCAAACATCCAACTCGGCAGGTATCAATTACAACTCACAACATCACTTAGACGGTGTTTAAAAACCAACGGGAACAAACTTACCGTGTACAAATGCACTCTAATCCATTAGAAACTATCCAAGAACACTTAAAGGCCTTGAATATTCACCAAACGTCTGCAGCCCACAATTCTTCGAACGTTTCTCGTATATTTCTCATATTTCTCTTCCATGAAACACTCAAACAATATCCAGCTCGGTTACCGTCATTCGGCGACACTCTTCTAAACAGTGCTCCCACGGTGTCATCACTTGATTATCCAAGATCAACTGACCGCACTACAAGACTCACACGAACAACATAATTTCTTCGCCGACTTCACCCTACCGTCCTACCTCCGTCGTCTCTCGTTGGATCCTTCCCGGTTTCGCGAACACCCAAGTGATTGTTCGGCTCGTAGCACGTAGCGCAGCGACAGCTAGGGGAAAGGGATTCGTCTCGCCGGTTCGTCTGCGGACATCGGTCGGTTCCACTTTGATTTCTTGAATTCTCCCGATCTGCGGTGGCTGTTAGGCTGTCGCGACCGCGACAGCGTTCTCGGTGGAGAGGGTAGGGGTTCGCCCCGGGCGCCTTTTGATGCTTGTCTTTTTTTTTTTCGTTGCGCGCACCCGTTGGGGGGTAGGAGTCAGCGCAGTCAGAGAATATCTACCACTTTAGAGAACGGAAACTGTACCTTTGACTGTAGTACGGAAATAAGGGTAGCGGCGGCGTACTGAACTGCACTAGAGCGAGGCGAGATGGCGCTGCAAGTACTATCATCATCATTAGAAAAAACGCGTTTTACGGTTGGTTCGCCCTGGTCGCGCTACTGCGCTTTTTGTTCCCTGTGGTATTTTGTTCTTTGTCGTTGCTAAATCGCTGCTCGCGTGTGTAATAGTTATCGCCAGGTGACCAAACTGGCCTCGACTGGCAAAAACAACGTCAATCAAGTAAGGTTTGCATCGTTTATTGTGAGTGCCCAAGCTGGTACAAGCAATGTATACAGTCAGGTCCAAGCAAAACAAGTCACTCATACACGTCGAAAGCTTTCAAACCGTACGTGTGTATCAGTCTGAAAGCTGACAAATATGTGCATATAACTGAACACCGAGATCGCTGAAAGAACGTTGCTCTCGTTGTGTAGCAGCGTCCGAGTTTTAACAGCATAGCTTTAGGACAAGGGTCTTATCCTTCCGTTAGTTATGCGGCGCTTGCCAGCTTGTGTTGATCTTTGAGTGCATGGTGTGGAGTCGGAAACGAAACGTGCGCTACGCCGACAGATAGTTGGCGCAGTGAGAGCAAGTAGTTTTGATTAATCTTTTACGTAAACAATCGCGGATGCGTACAGTTCTGCATCCTTCTCGCTCTGCGATGTCACCTTGAATGCGTTACAAATAAAGAATATCGCGTTGTGTCTACAGGGCAGGCACGAATTTCTCGGCTATATTCTCGGCCGTGAAGCCATACCATAGGTATTACGTATTCAGGTAATAGGTGGAAGAAAATATTTCAGGCTCGTTTTGTTCCTCGATATAGTTCAGTTACACAGTTTCTACAGCTAGAATTTCTTGGCGCTAGTAGTAATCGGACTGCTGAGTATGCAGCATAGATGAATGCTAAAGAAACAGAGATATAAGGCGAGTGCTTACAGATTCTAGAAGCACAATTCTAAGAAAATAAGCTTTAGGCAAGCAGTGTACATCTTTGTTGGTGTTCGCACAGAACACTAAACAACTGCTCAGCCGTAAGCACAATCTCTGTATCACATAGACATGTCGATAGAACTTGAGCACTCTATTGCAAGCAGACTCACGAAATCAAGCTGTGGGGCATGATGTGAACCTGTGCCAATGCTGGATAAATAAAGGTCATATATATATTGCATACTTGTTATTGTGTTATTTACTTTTTCAATATATTTGGGCTTGGGAGCTCAAGTATGTATTCTCTCTGCCACTTTAGAAGCTCCGGCTTGAAATACTGCCACATGCGCACCTTTCTTTCTATGTTTTATGTTATTGGCCAATTGCACGTGTAGTTACTGCGTTGCGCAAACCGTGCCAGAATGTCTGGGAACATTCCAGATTATTTTAGGATCTTCTGTTAGGCTGGAGCGTGCAACTGCAAACAGCTCACTTTATTGTCGAACTAACGCAGCCACCAGTGATAATGCTCAAATGTTCGATGCCGCAGGTACAAATGCCGACGCGCCTTGCCACAGATCAGTTTATCGACGGCCGACGCCTGTTCGCCGCTATCAGTGTGCAGTGTGTATTGCTGTAGTTTGACGTTTCGTTTCCCGGCCACAAGTTCGGCCGAATAAAAAGTTTCACCTTGGACACACCGACTGCTGCTTTCGTCGACGTCACGACCCCGTGACAATACGTAAAATCTTGTAGTGTGGCTGTGGATAAGTCCAAGTTCATGTATGTTTTAAATTACCTCTTCGATTTCCTAGGTTTTTTTCGTGACAGTAGTTCACAGACTTTCACTTCATAGTGGTAGGTGCTACAACTGTGACATGTTAATTTAATCAAACAGCAGAACTAGGTGTGTTCAAACAAAGTTGGGACGTTTCTCTGCTATGTAAAAAGAAACACTACCATACTCACTGAACACAATCTAACTCATCACGACAACGTAAACGTGCTTGGTGAAGCTGTGCTGGAAGAAGTGCTCGTCACACTTATAATTTGTTTATTAGCTGTAAATAATTTGAAGGAGCCCATTGAACATATGGTGCAAAGGCTAATGTAATTGAGCACAGCCTTGTAAAGCTTTGTCGTATCTTTTTGTAAACTTCTATGATCTAAACACAGTTAATAGGCAAAACAGTTTTGAGCATAGTTTGTAAACTGTCTCATAATACACAACTAAATGTTCCATTTATGTGCGCGGTGGCTGCATTTTCGATGGAGGCGAAAATGTTTGAGGCCCGTGTACCTTAGATCCCGGTGGTCGAAATTTCCTGAGCCCTCCACTACGGCGTCCCTCATAATCATATCGTCGTTTTGGGACGTTAAACCCCAGATATTATTAGATGTTGGAAAGACTGTTAATTCCCCTCACTGCCGTGATGTTCGTTTTGTAATGTGATTTATAATTTAAAAAAAAAACTGACCCTACGTTCGAGACTCGTTTGGTCTCTTAGTTTTTTTAAATTAAGAAGACTAATGATTAAATGTGGCTGGAGAGTCTTTCTATTCTTATCATCTTGCCCAGCCAGACAGACTTCTATATATTTACCCTTAAATTTATAATTTCTGATGATTCACATGCAAACCATGATATGATTATGAGTCATACAGTAGTGGGCAACTCTAGATTGATTCTAACTGACTGGAGTTTAACAAACGCAGTTGTAGCCTTGAAGAAGACAGGACTGCTTGTCGAAACATTTGCTCCAGCGACACCTCTTGTTCACAAATTTTTCGTCTCTTCAAGCTTCTGTCTTTCCCTGAACTTCAGACGCAGATCTAAGCACACGAGTGTCTTTGCATTTCACCCCCAATGAAACGTGGCCACCGTGGCTGGGTATAAAACCTGCGTCGTTGAGCTCAGCAGTGCCAGGTAACGTAAACTAATGCACGGAGCTAGTGCTCAATTTCAACGCTATTGCGGTGTAGATTGCATGACACAGTAGACAGCTAATACTTGTAGACGATTGTAGGCACAGCTCCATGAGATGCCTGGTAAACCATTCACAAATACAGCATTGCAAGCGTGAGGTTCAAGATGACCTGTTGTAGCAGCAGACGTTCACATGTTTCCCCGCACTTGCAGAGTGGACATTCGGGGGTAGTCACCCTGTCGTTGCCTGACAATCCTGGAAAAACAAGTAATGACATCACCAGATATTGATAAGCATAATCAATTAAATATTAAATTTTGCAAAAGTAAACATATGAACATAGTGAACAAAAACAGCGGTTTGTTATACATATATGTAAACGTACCTCATAATGCATGTTGTATCACTCGGGCTAGCTTCTTTACAAGGCGTGTCATGTAACAGGTGCCTTGCTCATTGCACACAGCTGTTTCCTTGTCAGGCCAGGAGGCTACAGCAGAAAAAAAATATTTTCTGATTATAGTGACGGTTTTTTATCACACTGAAGTGAAAGTACACTCATAATTATGTGAAGCTTTTGTTACACTAAATGTGTAGTAAAGGTAACCTAAACTAACAGCAGGAGAAATGAGACCTCCCTGGCTTCTCAAATGCGATCCGGCAACTATAACTCATATGTTTTTTGCACTGATATACGGGCTAGTTACGAAGATACATGCGAGGCGTTGGTGATGCAATTGCCTCCCTTTATTTATTGCAGTGGCCTGGTTAATGTTAACCGAACGATAAAACTCGGCAACCCGCTCCCACGTGAAGCCACGCCGCAAGGAACGCACGTTTTCTCAACGACAGAGTATGACGTTGAAAAATTGAATATTGCAGTGCGTCGCCTCCGTGTGACACCCGCACAAAGCCATTGGTAAAAAAAAAAACTGAAGCAATGGGTTTTTACTCACCGGTCCGTGTATTCTCGGGCTTGAAACGAGTGTCATCCGGTGAAAGCTTCAACGGTCCCTTCGTTCCCCTGAAGTCAGCTGAATGCACTTCGCGAAGGGATTTTAATGAGTCAAAACGAACAGAACAAAAGCGAGTGTCGGCCGGCAGTGGCTCGAAACATTTACAGCGAAACGAAACAGCGCGAGACCCATCCCAATGCACCGCGAACCGTTACCCGTCGTTGCGCCGCGGTATATTTTGAAATGAAGATAATGATGCCGATAGGCTGCTGACAACTACGAGTTTGTTGGAGCAAAAACTATTACAAAAGATTGATGACGTGGTACCTGGCGAGGCAAGGCCACTTCGTATAAACAGCAATTTGTTTATTGAAGTGTAACAGTAAGCAAACAACTAAACTTCCTTATTTCAAGAATATTTTAATTTGAAGTTTGGGCCCGACGAGGGCGCCCCTACATAAAAGTCAAATAGCGCGAATGGCGGCCACCACAAGGTCGCCATGTTATCCTAACGCAGAGGTTAGTAGATCCACTCCCGGTGTTTGAAGCTGGAACTCGCCGCGGTCGATTTTTTCGCCCTCTGTGGCGATCGCTGGAACTTGAGACTTTCCGGGGCCTGGCGCAGTGGCTTGATGCTGTAGTCAGGATGCGGCGGCGCGCGGCTGTTTTAGCGCTCGTTCGTGACAGAAAGAAGTGCTCTGTTACGAATATTACGCTTCTCGACACTGTAGATCGCATGGGAATACGTGGCACTTCACAGTAGCGTCTTTTCACACGTTCGAGTTGCACAGCGGCACACAACAGGTTCGCGTCATCACACCGCTAAACAAAACCGTCTGCCACACACGCGCACACCAAAAAACCGCACTCATGCGCAGGAAACACCAGGCAAGCTGCTCACACGCGCGGTCACACACAAGAAAGAAACGAGAAAGCACACGGACACGCATAAATCCTGAGGCGACCACATAGTAAACGAACCAGCGTCTGCCTTGCGGACCGTGCTTGTGGCGCCCTCACCCAAAACAGCTGCCGCTCAGCCGACCCGCGCTCGCCCATTGACGGCGACGCGACGCAGCAGGCCGCACCTGTCTTTTTATGTAGCGGCCGTGGCATTACATAGCTCGTTGCGCAGAAATTCCGGTGTTGGCGGCGGCGGCGGCGGCGTCTTGTGTTGTGAGCGAGAAATCAACGTTGTCCGTGAGCGAAAATTCGAGGCAGCTGCAAACAAAAATGGGAGCCACATCGCGTCCGCACTCTGGCTTTTTTTGCGGCACGATTTAGGTGTCCACCGAGAGGCGAAGGCAGGTTCGCCATTGGGAAGGCGATACGAACACTCCGATTACGCTGTCGTGTTTTGCGTGGCAGAAGCGTTGAACCACACCATGCATTGCGCAACGATTTGATGGTCTTAAGGCCCATCAATTACAGAGCGATCAGCCACAATTAATCAGCATCGTCAGCAGAAATAGCATCAAGAATCCTGCCGCTGCGCCGGCGTACGTGTTGCCTTAAAGGCCACTCCGGCGATTTTTCGAGGTCTATGGATCTCAATGAAATTCGCTGGGTACGTTCCTTTGCACGTTTCGTCATTTATGCCAAATTACAGGCTTGAGACATGCGAAGATTGTTTTCAAATAAATTTTCAAATTGTCTGCAAACCGCCCTCCTGGCTTCCCACAATTATTGGCAACATTGCGTCTGTGACGTCAGTATTGGGAAGGCGGCGGAAGTGACGCAGCCGAAGGCACCGCTAAGTTGGGCAGCTACAGCGGGCATCTGCTGTGCTGGCCGAGACACTGTCATTGTCAGACGCGGCACTGTCAGTCGCAAACATTACAGGTGATGCGCGGCTGCTCACCTCTCCACTGTGTGCCTGCTCGTCCGTCTGTCACAATTTTCATACTACGCGCCGGCGTGACCGGTATGCCTTGCACGACTCCCCGTTCGTTCGTAACAACGTCTACGTGATACGTAGACAGTACAGTCGGTTGGGTTTCGGTTTCGGTGTTGCGCTTTTTCCCTTATTTAAAATTATTCTCCAATTTGCCGAGTATTTCTGCTATCGGGCCCGTAACAGGAGCGTCTTAGGAACATAAAAGCACCATTACTTTCACATGGCCAAAAAATCGCCGGAGTTGGCCTTTAAAGACGCGTAGTGGGTACGTTGCCAATTCGGAAAATCAGCAATTATATGGCGTAGTATGCACTTCGCAACAGTACTTGCAGAAGGCGTTCTAGGATATTTTTAACGGCCAGTGTTGCACGCATGGACATTCCTTTCCTTGCGGCAAGGTTCAGGTGCCAAACCAAGAAAAGAAGATAGGCTTGCGATTGAGAAGGTGATGGGAACGATTGCCTCAGGACTATTCAATAAAGTTCGTGTAACTGTAACTGCCTTGGCGAATGCGCCATAGTGGGTAGGCGCCAGAAAGAAGGCGCAAGCAAGCAAGGAAGAGAAAGAAGATGTCGGACGCCCCAGAGGTGCCAGGCGGCGGCGCCCGCGCCCTTTTCGAGTCTTGCGTCAACTCTCGCCAGTGTCGCCGCAGCAACCCCTTGACGCGCTGCATAGACTCCGTGTGCCTTTGTCCAAGGCCTCACGTGCTCACGCCTGACGCCCGATGCTCAACGCCGCCGCGGGGCAGCGGAGAAGATCCCGGCGTGCTCAATGTTCTCTTCGCCTCGGCACCGACCGCCGTACTGGTCCTCACGCTACTCGCATTGGGAGCGCTCTACGGTTGTCACAGGTGAAGCAAGAATCGAACGGCAGTGCGCGGCGGCTTTTTTAGACAACAATATCTCGTTGACATTGCATAAGTCGGCCTACCTTCCCGCTGCAGCATATATATATTATAATACATACATATATATATATATATATATATATATATATATATATATATATATATATATATATATATTACACTTTGTTTTGAAGCACGCGTTTCCAGCCGATGTCCCCCGGACATGCTTGCTAGTGCGCGCACTTCCGCTGTGTTGTAGTGTGTTCACCTGTGTGGTATGCGAGCTTTTCTTTCCTTTTTTTACTACGAAAGCTGTTATGCGGTCAGAATAACTGGCAATTTCTGTGGTCTAATTGTGCGCCGCCGCCGCCACCGGTGTCTGTAAACGCGATCGCGCACGATGAGAACAAAACATTGAGTATCGAGCGGCATTTTAACCCAGGCCCCCTGGCGTATTCTACCACATAGTCATGACGATACTTCAAACTCTTTCGGAAAAAGATCCTGTACAGGCGTCACTTCGGGTAAACAATCATGTTAACAGTTGTCACATGGTAGACGAGTAAAATATGGTACTAGAGTAAAATAACAACCAGATGTCACAGAATGCGAATATCGTAACGAAAGCGGGGTTTAAAGCTTCCCACGCATTACAAGGTGCTCCGTCATAGTTCCTCATGGTCATGAGCCACAGCATCAGCAAAGTGCACATAGCGACTCACAGATGTGTAAGGGCCCAACCTTAATGAATACCAGCATGATAATGAAGCCAATAATGGTATAGGAAACGTTAATTGTACTGTTTTAGGTCTATTGTAAAAAGTGTGATACTGATATATATCACAGTTCCTACAAATATACTTTAAACAGAACACTTAACATCTCCTGTACAGTTGCGGCCACGTCTGCGTATAGCGCGTGAGTAGCCGGCCGCTCTCTGCGGGAGGACCCCTTGCGGCAGTTGCAGCCTCTGACGTAGTGCCCCTAGGAGCATGCGCGGCCTTATATATATGCAGACCTGCTTTGCACGAGTGGCAACGTTGAAAAGTGCGCTTGTTTAACCGAAGATGTACGCTCACTCAGGGCGCTGTCAGCACCTCAATTCCAAAAGGTGACGCGTTGCGACTGATAACACGCGCCTCGATAACACGTTGCGATTGTGTCAGGCGCGTGTTATCATTCGCAAAGCGTAATCTTTTGGAATCGAGCTGCCGAAAGCGCCCTGAGGGAGCGTGCATCTTCGGTTAAACAAGCGCACTTTTCAACGTTGCCATTCTTGCAAAGCAGGTCTGCGTGTCTGTAAGCCCGCGCATGCTCCTAGGGACACCACGCCAGAGGCCGCAACTGCCGCAAGGTGTCGCCCCGCAGAGCGTGGCCGGCTGCTCGCGCGCTATACACAGACGTGGCCGCGGCTGTACATTTCTTGGCTTCATTACCGTGCTGGCATTCATTAAGGTTGTGTAAAATAAAAAAAACAAGTCTTCAAAATTACCATATTTCATTCAGATATGTACCGGGTATCTCACTATTGATCGCATCCGCAGAGCAATGAATAGTGAGATAGCGGGAACTTCTCTACTCCGCAAGATTACGATGATTTATGGTTTAGTCGTTGCCTAGCAACTGTACTTGCACTTGTCGACCCAAGAGCGTTTACAATGGCCTTTAAAAGGCCGCTCCTCCAGCTTTCGCTGTGACTGTGCCGCGTGTTCCGGACCCACCCGGCGTTCTTTTTGTAGGGGTGAGACACGTTAGGGCCGAGCCTTGTCCCTCCGTTGTCGACCTGGTTTGCACGGAGTCGCGCTCGGGGCGCTGCGGTGCGAACGCTCGCTCCCGACGCGTGCTCTGGTCGCGCCAATGAGAAGTCTTCTTCCTCTTGTTTTCGAGCACCTTGGTGGTGATAACTGAGCGCTCGCTCGCGCTAAGGATAGGTCTTCTTCCTCTTGTTGGCCGAGGCATGTCCATCCATCCGCGTCCGGCCATCACGGTACACGAAGCCGAAAACGACACCACCGTGTACAATCAAAACCGAAAACATCTGTGAAAAAAAGGTTAACAGCACCGTGCACAATTGAAACAGAAAACATCGATGAAAAAAGTTTAACAAAAGGTGAACAAGCACGAAAATGAAATGACAAAACACTGTAAAATCAAGACATCTAAAGGATAACGAAAGGTGAATAAGCACAAAAATAAGGTGACAAGACACCTTAAGAACACCCACATTAAGCGCCCACATTAATCAAGGATGTGACAGCAGAATGCACGCTGCAGTGAAAAATACACGAGGGTCACGGGTGATTTACGGTGACACCGAACGATCCCCACGTGCTGCGCCCACTCATCATCATTCACTTCGTGGAGATGGGGTGATTCTTTTTTTTTTTTTGAGTACGTCTATTACAGCGAAGCTGTCTTAGCCTAACCTGTTCCGTCGTCGTCGTTTTTGTCGGAGTAGTAGGAGGAGGAGGTGGATAAGGAGTCACGCAGGTTACGTGAGCAGAAGGTAATTGAATAAAGAAATAAAAAAACAAAATGATAGTGATTCTTTAGATGATGACGATGACACTAAATGGTAATGACCGAAAATGATGCTCGACATGAGACTAAGCTGTCTTAGGCTACCCGCACTAACACTCGCGCTTACAGCTTCTCGGTCCGATGGTATTCACGGAAGTGTGGGATTCGGCTAGTTGGTATTCCATTATTAAACTGCTCAGCGCAAAAACTTAGGCACAGTACACAGTAGACCTCGTCATTTCTATGTCTACTGTGTCTAAATTTTTGTGCTTAGCAGATTAACAATGCTATTCACGGCTTGGAAATGGCTGAATGTTTTTAACATGAAAGTGTTTTATGCCGGGGTCTACTAAGTACATCCGTTACGAATATGACGTTGATAAAATGGATTACAGCGGGTGAGACAAAAGAAAAAGCCAGGAAAACGATCCGCCGCTGGGAATCGAACTCACGAACTTGAGTCCGCGACGGAAGGCGTCCGACGCTCAATCGACTACACTACCTTATGATGGACGCTTCACGAACGCGCCTGATATCTTTCACACATTCTCGCACGGTCCTCTCTGTTGGCGGTGTAGGTAGGCGGGTCGGGGCGGTGCCACCGTCTGTGAGAGGTGGAAAGAAATAATTCGTCATGATCGACACTTTCCTTTCCCATTTTTTTACACCATGGTGCTGAAGCCAACAAGCGAGAGCACTTTGTATATATTTCAATAAAGTTTTCAATCAATCAATCAATCACTTACTAGCACTTACTCCGAGACTGCGCGCGACATCGGAGGTCACGGTTAAAGCGTCTCGATACCAGCGAGGAACGCTGGCCGCGTTGGCGTCACCGAGACACCCTAGACGCTATTACGTTCTTTGCCTCTTGCTTCGTGTTAGCGCGCGCCGGCTCATCGGAGTAGTGCAAGTTCTACATGCACCAACAGGATTTCTCCGCCGCCGACTGCTTCGATTGCGAGAGCACCGACTAACAAACTTGCTGCAATACGCGTTGCAGAAAGGACACAGTTTCGACGGGCGAATGTCATGCCTTGGTGGAGCGAGACAGAGGCCAGCGGGACGCAAGCGTTTGCGGTTCAAGCTACCGATCTCTGCCTCCCGTGTTACTGTAGGGAGCCTACATGAACGCCTGTTGCTCCCTATGTTACTGAAGCGCAGTGTGGTAGTGTATGCATGAGCATAGGCGTCGGTCACCTATTACTAGAAAGCGCACACCGTGCCGTTTCTCTACTTAATTGACGACGTTTTGAAGAAATGCATATCAGCTAGGTACCAGTGTTGATTATGAGCTTGTTGATGTCATCTTTACGGGGGATTCATGATTCGCTGTGTCCATTTATGTTCCCAACTTTAGCTACTACGACGGTTCAATCATGATCACGGGCGTTAGTCGTCGCGATGAAGACATGCCACTAGGCGTAAATATGGGTGCATCCACGTGAAACGTTGCTCCAGCTGCCAGACACGAATAGACACTGTACAAGCTCTCATCTATGACTAAACAATAAGCACTACCTCTGTGAAGACACGTTTCACTTTCGTGTTACCGATTCCTATGACGGAGGGATCACCCATGTTTTTTTAAGTAACGTCTTCTGTCGTCAACGGCGGTGAAGTTAACATACATAACGAATGAAGCTATTCGTACAGTCAGCTTTGGCACCCCATATTGACTTGTAATTGACAGGCGACGCTCTGTGTGGAGTCACACAGCGAAACTAGTAACCGAAATATCCTTATAATGCGAGTATATACGACTTCGAGTGCAGCATTTTCTTCGAAGCCAGGCGTGTTTGCTTTCCCTATCCTGTTGTGAGGAGTGTCCTCTTGAGCGACGTCTTGCCGAGAGAGGTGCATTGGTTCTGAAGGTAGTGCAATTTGCACCAAAGCTGACTCCCGTGATGTCGCAATGCGGACGGGTGCATCCCAGGGTATGGTGCAAAATTGCATCGCCTGGGTCACATGGCAAGAGTGGTCGGGTTTCCTTCACCCTGATTATAATACAGGAAAACGTATTCAGGAAAATTGCTAGACTCCAAAACGCATTACCTAAAACCGTCCTTTTATCCTCACCATGGAAGATATTACCAAAACATGTTAGGAGAATCGCTAAGTGCCATAACATGCAGTTGTTAGTACGACCGACGCATGCTTCCACGCTATTTCATATGCTTTAAATGGTTTTGCGTGTCCGAAACTTACAGTTACCGTGAAATACCCTCGATTTTCTTTCTCACGATTGCCTCTGCAGGTGGAAGCAGCGCACGCAGCAGCGAAGCTCGTCGTCATCTTCGCTTACTCGGGCCCCGGATAGTCCCGGCGACCAGCAGTCTCCGCCACACCATCACACCTGTGGCCCGTTTGTGCACCCGGCGAGCCGTGTAAACCGGCGCTTCCTTCGCAATTTTCTAGCGTGCCACGAGTACAGCCGTGCCAGAAGATTGGGCCTGCCCTTGCCACCGGAAGGCGAACGGCGACCCCTCGCCACAACCATGTGCCTCTTCCGGGAATACACCACCGTGTCATCGACCACCACGTTGGCGCCCGACGAATCTGGAGAGCGAAGCGAACGGGCCGCCGTGCCGCGTTGGTGGACGAGCGCTGGCCGCTCCGATGGCGACGTAGTGTTGCCTACGCGACTACGGCCACCCTTGTCGAAGCAGGCTACGCCGAATGTTTTGCCCAGCTAAAGTCATGGTGCCCTTCCTTATGAAACAGTAGTGTTAGTTTCAAAATTCGAAGTGGTAAAACGTGAGCAAATTGTTACAAAAAAAATCTAGACGCATCTCTAATCCTTGAGCAGGTAAGGGCACGTGTACATCTGCGTTCGTGTGCCCTGATGTATTCCTCGGGTTAAGTTTGTTTTAGCACGCTGCTGATACGGATCTCAGAGGCTACGGTGAAAGAAGCGCGTGGTTAAGACCTGCTCCTCAAGGTACCGCAGCCATCCCAGGTCTTCTTAAAGTGTTCGAATGAAAAGCGCCTGCTCTTTCAATGAACTCATTGAATTAATTTTCGTTAATTATCCTGACAGTTAACTGGCCCTTTAAATAACGTTATGCTCCGATATCATATCTATCCAATCTAACTCTTGACTTCAACCAGAACCGTCGATATCATACCAGTTTTATGTTCTGCAAGACATTTTTTTTAAATAATAAAAAAACTCAGCAGAAAGGGCTTGACTGGAAGTACTTGGAAGAGCAACAAGATAGTCGCTCGTTGCTCGTCCCGCAGTGTTACCACTAACAAAGAACTGGTTTTCTACCTTCAATTGCTCACGTCTGTACAGTAGTCATGCAGAACTATCGATGGTAGTATTGAACTATCGATGGTAAAAAAAAAACTAACTATAACGCTATCGATAATAAGTTTCGTAATACTACCCATAGTATAACTCAACCGCGCGAACTCACTGCCGCTTGAACTTGGTTCCCGAAGTGTGTGGAGCAAGAGAAGCAGGCTGAAGAGCACGAAAGTTGACACGCTTGCGCTCCTTCACGGGAATTCCTGGCTGACACAGCAAGTTGATTTTTTCAGGTGTACAGGAAACGAGATCGTTACATTTGACGGTACTGTGCGCCTTCAAATTTGTATTGCATGCTGCGATTTCAAAATAAAAATATCCAGACTTAGGTTTCTTAATTGTGAGGTGTAAGTGGTTACTGTTGACTATGAATTTATTGATGGACATATTCATGTATTTTTACTGTTGAAATAATTTTACTTCGCCAATAAATTGCTCATAAATTAAGTACACTGAGTATTACTGATAGTAGGCTATCGTAAACGATTTTTTTGGCGATATCGCGGTCAGCAACACCATAATTATCCAAAGCGCTATTGATAGTAATGTCGGTATCAATACTAGCGACTGTACTCTCGATTGTGCTATCAATAATACTATCGATAGTTTGTCGATAGTAGTACTATATATCGTTTCTTTTCAATATCTATAGTTGAAAAACAGCTATCGATCCTATCGATGGTTGATTTGCCGATTGTTTTGCATCACCAGCGTGCAGACGCTCATGTTCAGATTCGACCGGTGATGTTAGCGACAATGAAATGGTATCGTTGCCGGGAGACGCAGCTTTCTACCCTTTCCATGTTAATAATGCCGGTTATAAATTTTTCGGTTGAAGGCGTCGCATCACTGATTGTAAAACGAAACGTTTCTTCATCCGCAGATGTTGATGACATCACCTGTAAATTGTTAAAAACGCTTATCATATTTCTGCCGTATTCTTAACAATGTTGTTCTGTCAGTCATTTTCTTCAGGCACTATACCAAACGAAAGGAAAGTGGCCAAAGTCGTTCCGGTTTACAAGTCCGGTAACAGTCTCACCATTAAACTACCGGCCCATCTCCACAACCAGTATACCATGTAAAATCATCGAGGAGCATATCATTTACCCTAACATCGTGGACTTCCTCGATTGCAACAATTTTTTCCATTCATCAAAGCATGGTTTTCGCAATAGGCTTGCGAAATATCTTGCGAAATGTCTTGCCTCGGCTCGCTCTTTTTCTTCATGACCTACACTCAAGCTTAGGTACTAACTACAGGTTGACACAATATTCCTCGGCTATGCTAAAGCGTTTGGCAAGGGAGAGCATGAACGCTTACTATTAAAACTTTTCCATTTAGGCTTGCATCCAGATGGCATACGATCGATAAAAAAATTGGGGGACCCTTAAGCTTAGCCTTTAAGAGTTGAACGCGATAGCGAAATCCGGCCCCTAGTGCGCACTTCAACCACTAAGTGCATACGTATTAATGTGTGTTGTTACACGCACACAGACACACATGAGCGCGCGCGAGATGTATCTATAGTAATGGTACAGGCTTTCGATCTAAAGCACTTGCCTGTGCTAGAGTCGAGACATATTTATTACAGTGCCTCACAGATGGCAGCACATTATATAATGTTTGCTTGATCAAAACCTCCTCGAGAAAGGAGGTGATAGCTTGATATGTTTTCTGCTAGATGGACATAGTTGTCTATTTTTTAAGCTGTTTGCAAGTTTGTGTGTATTTTTAGCGGCGCACTATGCAGGCTTTTTTCGAAGCATGGCGTCGCGCAAAAAAACGTAGTTTGACGGCCTCGCCAATTCGCCTACAAATCGCCGAATGGGCTCATTTTCGTCGTAACACCTGCCGAACAAAATGCGTCAAGGAGGCTCCTTCCACTACATGACATTTATTTAGTCTTTTTTTTTGGAGCATTTGCAAGTAACATTGTGGCTTTGTGGTAGGACACCTGCTTCCCACGCAAACGGCCCGGGTTCGATCCCCAATGGGACCGAATATTTTTATTGCTTATTTTATTTGTATCTTTCTCTATTTTTCGGTCATGGACGATTTTTCGCTCGCAAGCGACGCCGACACCGATGGCGGAATTTCTGCGTAACGAGCTCTCTAACGGTATCACTCTCAAATTCCTTACTAACCGGTATGCATGCTCATCGATAACACAGCATGTAGCCCTGTTCTCATATCTTCTGGCGTCCCCCAGGGCTCCTTACTGGATTCATTATTGTTCCTCATATATATAAATGATCTACCGTTGAAAGTCTCATGCTCTATTCATATGTTCACAGATTGCGTTATTTACCAATCATTCACAAATACCACCGAAGCCTGTGCTGCAGAAGAGTGTAACTAATATCTTGAACTGGTGCGATCGGTGGCTCATGGTTCTCAATCCCAGTAAATGTAAAGCAATATCCTTCACCTGTTCACGTAACCCGCTCCTCTATCCGCATAAAATTACTAACACTCGGATTGAAACTGTTAGTACCTTCAAATATCTCGGTGACACTATCTCCAAAGATCTCAACTGGTTTCCGCATGTGTCCAATATCATCTCATCCAGTAACAAAACCGTAGGCTTTCTCAGGCGTCATTTACAAAACTATCCTCCTCATGTTAAACTCATTGCCTAGAAGTCTTCAATTCGTCCGAAACTTAAATACGCGTCAGCAATCTGGAACACTTATAAATGCTATTTCATAGACGCCCTAGAGATGATGCAGAACCGCGCCATCAGGTTGATTCACTAATCATGTTCATTTATCGTAGGTGTATCCACATAAGAAACAGGCCTTCCCGCCCTTTCCTATCGCCGTCGCATTGCCAGCCTATTTCTATTTTACAAAATGTACCACAGCCCACTCAATCACGCACCTTACTTCTCACTACCAGTTCGTATATCTCTTCGTACTCGTACATTAAGTACATTACGTGTTGCTCGTCCCCAAAGCCGTACTCTCACCTTCTCGTCTTCTTTCCCACGCACCATTGTAGACTGGAACGGCCTTCCCTACCTCATCGTTGCAATCACCAGCCCAGGAGCGTTCACTGAAGCTGTAGGTAGTTAGGTAAAAACTATTTTTTTTCCTTTTTGAAAAGATTGGGGCAAATGCATAGAGATAGGGAGTGGTTGCAACACACGGTATTCCTTCGCAACCCTCTTTGCCCAACCCAGGATGGCCTCCTGGACGTCGGGTTTCAAACTGCGCAGAGCAGCCTGCCACTGCTTCTGATTATTCATTACTTTTCGGAGGGGCGGGGGAGTGGTGCTTAGGGCACCCCCACATGAGATGATTAGTGTTTGTCTTCGTTGCGGAGTAATATTTATAGTAAGAGGATGAGCAAAGAGAGGGGTACATGAGTTCAAGGTGAGGAGAGGGAAAGACAAGCGGTAAGAGTTTACTTCTCGTCCTGACCGGTGAAGTGTCATCCTTATTGTCCCCTTTTGTAATGCCCCCACATGGGGCCTTTAAGGAAACAAAGTGAAAGTGAAATGCATGTACGGTGGCGCTCTTGAGCTTTGTCAATCGAGTAATGCTTGCATTTGCAACATTTTTGCTCAGTAGGAGTTACCGCGTGCAATATCTATAGCAGCAGTCAAGGATAATAGCGTTTACGTACAGTTAGCCGACTACTCCGCTTCAGCTGTAGTATACCAGCGGAAGCAAACGAAGGGACAGTGACAGGCGGTGATTGTGCTTATCGTTACCTTCCTTGTCGATGTGTGAGGTCACACATCACGTGTTTGTAATTATCAATCGAGAGATCATAAATTACTTTCTCACTATTCAAAGTGGCGCAGCACTTCACTGCTTGCATTCCCCATACATATTTGTTGCAGATGCATTGAATGCCTCGTTTTGATTATGCAACGCTGTTGTATTAGCAACAGCTCAAGAGAGCATGCAGAAATATTTATGTTGCTTTAAGTAACTAGAGCTAAATGTTCATGTAACTTCAAGCTGCCTTTCGTAAGCTGTTTTGATTTAAGGGCAGATTGCGCGTCTAAGTGGAGAATAATACATATAAAGGGCCCCTGAACAATCTCTGAAGATACAACGTACGAGCGCATTATTCTCTCCTGGCGAAGTGGGTAACACATTGTTGCTTTACACGAAGTGAGGCTGGCAGCTAACTGTTTTGTATCCGATATCGCGTAACTGCAAGACGCTGGTGTAACAGAATACGGCCGCTCCAGGGAGAGATGCTCTCCGCATGGTCACTTCGCGTTGAGAGCGCAGCACGTAGAAGAGTATACGAGCCGCCCGCTGTGATGGCTGTCGAGATAGCGCGCGCTCCAGCGATCGAGACCGCACCCTTAGATTCAAAGTTCAAGGTGCCTGCTCGCGTCTTTTCATGGTCGTTAAAGACGGGCGGGGCGTTTCCTGTCTACTTCGACGGCAGGCCTCCCGAGCGGGCGGATGTTATCGCACGCACCCTCCGAGCGACAGAAGTGGCCCAGCTCGTTCGATCTCTGTTTCGGCCGCGTCCGTCGTCCCCGCTCGCGCGCTTTTATCCGCGGCAGCACATACAATGCCCGGGGGGATCTTATCAATTTGGTCTTCACACAGGAATGACATGACGGCGACGACAAAACCCCGTCGAGTCTGTCCATATAATTGCTATCGCTATAAAACCAGCGGGAAACACGAAACACAGAGACATGTATATGTTTGCTATTCAAGCATTCTTTGATCAGCCATAAGTGCCAGCCTGTCCGATCGCGTTCTTTCTCTGTGTTTCATGTTTCTCACTGGTTTTCATGCAATTCTGCATGTACCCACTAGCGCAGTGCGTCGCCTTGACATCTCTCGTGGCCTCTCCCGTCTTTCTGTGCAGTTTGCTATGGCCACTATATAGGCGTGCACACGAAGGAGGCAGGGGGGGTTGCAAATGGCCCCACCTAGGGGGGGGGCAGTATTCCCCATACAGTTACCCAGTCAGACGTGTCCCATCAATGTTTAAGGAGCAGGGTTATTGCCACGCAAATTTTTGACGTTAATGGTTGCCGAAGCCATTCATGTTACATTCCGAGAACTGTTTACTTCCCATCTTTACACCCGACAAACCAAGGACTAAAGACAGGCCATTCTGCAGACGCTGATCCATGCAGAAGCACCGTCGGTCACCGCGAACCCGTGTGATCGCTGGCTTGAGGCCTCTTTCTGCTATGCTGCATTTGGTTATACAGGCAGTCCGCTCTAGCTCTAACAAGGTATTTCACGTAGTTTGCACTAAGCTACTGACTATACATTTAAAGCAAGAAGCCGGCTCAGGGATTTCCATCGTGGTGACCGCGTGAAGCGGCGCCTTCTTTTCTGAAAGGAGACTTGCTTCTGTTCGCCGAAAATTATTATTTTGGCAGTAAAGAACATATTTCGTTTCAAAAGTACAAGCAGAAATGTCCTGGAGGGCTTCCGCGAGGTGTTTTTTAGAGCGCCGACAGCAAATCATATAGGGAGCGCGTGGCGGTGTCCTGCCTAGCACGCGATCGAGGCGCGTCCGATAGAGGGCGTCTCCGTAACTCCTCGCGCCCAAAAAGGCGCATTCATGTAGGCTCTGTTATGTGTCTGGCGGTAGCTGAGCGGCCTAAACGCCCGCCAGCCATCGTCGCCGACCTAGAGGTCGTGGGTTCGACTCCTGTCAAAGGAACTTTTGTTCGGTTTTTTTTTTCTTTGCCATCTGATGGCGTCCATTTTGCTGACGTATTTCCACGACATAAATACGTCACGAAAGTCTTGGCGGGCCCCTGCATAAAACACTTTCGCGGTAAACAATGGCGTAGTGGCCGCCAACGGTAACCCGTGCTGTACACATTCCAAGAACAGGTGCAGTGCCATTATCGGCGCCTTCCTGAGCCTTCGGCGGAGAGCAGCGCTCATAACCGAAAGCTGCGCCCCTGCGTCGACAAGATATGTGACATGAACACTATCAACTTACATTCTTACATTTTATGAAAATAAGTGTTTTTGCCAAATAGTGAAGGTTTTCAGCAAGTGGCTCCCCCCTCCCCCCCCCCCCCCCCCCCCAAAACAAAATTTCTGGCTAAGGGCCTGGTTGCGGCGTCAACTCCGGGAGCTGCACCGCCTAGTTTCCCGAAGCGAAGCGGCCGTTTGTGGATGGGTACGAGGAGCGGCGAATGAGAGGTAAACGTGAACGACGACCTTGCGGAGACGGGGAGCGGCTGGACCTTGGCGGGACACTGTCGACGTTAACGCTCCGCGTGGGCGTGTCGGACAAGAAAGTATGACTGTCCGACGGCTGGTGGTAGTGACTAGGAGACGACCACCGAGGAGGTGACGACAAGCGGCTGCGGCAGTGACGGGCAATGCATCTACATCCAATACGGGAACAATTAAAGCAGATGGGTCGACCGTCGACGGTGCGCTACTCGGCTGGATTGCGGCGGGGCGGAAGGAAACATTGCGTCTGGCTGCGAGTGGCCGGGGGAACCTGGTAAGTGTTCGTGTGACGGACCGAGCAGAGTGATGGCATACCCAAACTAGCGATTTCTTCCCGAACGACAGCTTGTATGAGGGAGGTGGAGGGCATGATGACCCTGAAGTGTGAACGAACTGGAGCCGGAGACATAGCCTGAAACTCACGGCGAATAAGGCGCGTGTTGTATTCAGGTGCTGTCGGTTGGATGAGCCGGGGTGGGTCTTCGCATGAGGAGGTCGCGGCGGTATTCGGCAATCTGTTGTACGCTTAAGCAACTAGACGGCCCTTTACCTGTTCGAAGCGCCGACACTCCTTTATGATTTCATCAACCGTACAGCAATCTTTGCACATTACGAGGTTAAAGGCATCGTCGGCAATACCTATTAATATGTGCCCGATCTTGACAGCCTCGGTGATGTCGTCAGCTTTGCGGCAGAGAGACAGCACATCACGAAGGCATATGACTCTGTTGACATCTGAGCGCGGCCCGCAAGTTCTTTCTTTGCGGCCAACTGACGATCGACCGGTCTGCCGAACAGATCTCACATTTTCTGTTTAGAGGCATTCCAGCTCATTAGGTCAGCTTCATGCGTGTCGTACCATTGCCGCGCAGTTCCCTTAAGATAGGTTCGCTAGCATGAGGGTCGCGTCCCAGCTGTAGCTGTCACTCATTCTCTCGTACAGTGTTAGCCACTCCTCGACATCAGGGTTATCCGGGCCACAAAATGTCCCAGGGTCCCGCGGATGGGTGAGGAAGACCTCTGGCACTGACGTTGACGGTGGGTGTGCCTGCCATTGTGGTGGCAGGCAGGTGACGTCCGCTGCGAAGCTCCGTAGTGGTACCCAGCACATCCACCAAATTGCTGCACGAAGAAACCAGACAGACGGTTGCAGCGTTGGTGTATTTACAATAAATCGAGCTGGTGCCCAAGCGGCGGTAAGAGGCTTCGTTTTCCTCCAATCTGAGCCAGCTTCCTCGTCCTGTTCACCGCAACAATATACGCATAAACCGCAATGTTCCTTGTGTCTATAAAAATTGATCTTTGCCGTCGTGCTGCTAGCACAGCTAATGTCGTTACTAAATCCCATCTCTAATAGTTTACAGTCGTCACATAACCAAAATCCCATCTCTAATAGTTTCCCATCTCTAATAACATAACCAATTTATTCGAAAACACCTCACCACGCGCACACATCAGATAGTACCATGAAATCACCGTTTACCAAATACAAACGAAATGCACCGTTTATTCCAGCTCTAAAACAGAATACGCCATCTGCCGCGGTTGCTGCGTGCCGGATACGAGATTACCGGTTTCATCGCGCTAATGGCGGCCCCACTACGAGTGCAGAGAAAGGAATAACCTTAAGCAATCTGATGCCCCCCAGTTAAGCAAATAATTAGGTGTTCCCTGAAACAGCGTGACTCGCAATCAGATATTGCAACTTGCAGTGTAATATCCTATGATTTCATTTATTATCCTACAAACCTCGTCAACATTTTAAATGGTGTGTCCAGCAATTATTTATAATGTTCGAGAGGTTGGCCTTACGGGGTGAGCGTCTCGTCGTCGGCGGGTGCGGATACACGTTACATCTGCTCCGCAAAACCGATGCGGCCGCTGTGGTAAATTAGCACCAAGGATCACCACTTTTAGTTATACGCTACCGGAACGTGAGTGGAGGCCACCCACCGTGTTTGGTTATCCTTGTGCCGAACCAGCGCTATTTATTGAGAAGACCGGCACGCTGCACAGGCCGCGCAGAGCCAAGCGCGAGGCCTAGCTCGGCGGCGCACCGATACGATGGACGTTTTTACAAGTCGAAGGAACCACCCTCCGGAAAGGAGACTACGACGCAGCAGACTGGACTACGATCTTCGGCACCTACCGAGGCAAGTCCCAGTCAAAAGCGCGCACGAAGGATCTACCCGAAGCGAGCGAAAAACAGAAGGCACCGGAGGAACGCACCGAAACGCTCACCGTGCCGGCGTGGCGTCCTACGTACCGCCCGAACCCGGCGCAGCTGCGTGCAACACAGCAAGTGACGCGCAGAAGTCGGCAAATGGCTCCACTGCTGCAGCATGCCATCAAGGTGATTTGCCGCTCACAGGGAGGCCTCTTCATGCCCAACATACAGACGCAGCTGGTACTCCGCTGCCTTTGCGCCACAGCGAAGATACCGCTGGACACAGAAGTGCAAATACGCGTTCACCCAACGAACAATACGTGCACAGTAGCCAGAACTAATCATGAAACAGCCCTCAACCTGGTTAAAATAAGGAGCATCACCTTTAATGCAAAGGCGTACGTGATAGCCGCGTACATAGCCTCTGCAGCGGAAACTGTACGAGGCGTGATATCCAACGCTTTTTGGGATGAAACGGAAGAAGAGCTTCTACAAGAAGTGCAAGCGAGAAATCCGGAAGCGGGAATTCTGCTATCAAGACGGATGGGCAAGCCCAAGTCTATCCTTATAACATTTTCCCAGGGACCTGTTCCCCGTAGAATCATCTACTATGGGAGAGTGCACCTGTACACGTCATACAGAGCGCGACCAGAAGCCTGCACATACTGCCGAGCCCCTGGACACAGATATGATGTGTGCCCGGAACAGAAGAAACCGAGATGTCCAAGGTGCGGTGAAGATCACGGGGAAGATAGAAGTCGTCATTGCGTGCCCCGATGCATTCTCTGCGGCGGAGAGCACCTTACGGGAACCGGGTGGTGTAAAGCAAAACAGCGACAGATCACAACGAAGCCACCAGCCCACAGGGAACCTACCTGGAGACAGCAGCTGCACCAAGAGGGCTTCCCAAGATGGCATCCATCAGCCCCATCGAAGACCCCCGAGGAGCTCACATGGGCAGAACGAGTCACCAGTAAACCAGACCCCCTGGACGACGAGCTGGCCCCCCTTCGGGAGGAGGCAAGAGGCTTGCGACAGGCCATTACCCAACCCTCACACCCACCCCCTGGTCACCCTTCACTCATAGGCAGTCAGATTTTACCTGCCGCAGAATCCCCAACCCCCACACCACCTGCAAAAAAGAAAAGAAAGGAAGTTCCTCCGTCATCAGAAGAAACAGCTGATATGGAGCAATCAGGCAAAACAGCTGAGCTGGAGGCTAAGTTTGAAGCCAAACTTGAGGCAAAATTAACAGCGAAACTAGCACATTTTCAAAAACAGATGCACGATGAATTTCAGCAGTTCCTTGAAAATCGTCTCCAAACAATCGAGGCTCGATTCCCAACTCTCGATGTTCGGATCGACTGCATTATTGATGAACGCTTCAAAATTTTAGATAACAAACTAGACACCTTATCTGCCCAACTCAGGGCACAATTGGGCGTAATTGTGGCGGAGGTAAGCAATCATGTGCAGGCGGCGTCGTCACCCCACACAACATATTCCCCTTCTATTTCCAATAGTGCTGGGCAGCAAAATGGCAGGTGATTCACCTAATTCTAAAACAACTCCGCTTTTAAAGTTTGGCATTGGAACTGTCGCAGCATACGCCGTAAGCGAGAAGCGCTAATTCAGCTTATACTAAACGAAGAGCACCCACCAGATCTGATTCCCTTACAGGACCCTAAGACTAGCATATCGCTCCGAGGCTACACTGCTTATCACTCGCCAAATGGTAGTGCTCCATTTGTGTCCCCATTTACCAAGCGCGTCATAAGGCATACACAACGTAATTTCCCTCACATAGTCCACAATGCTGTTCTTGAGGTTATCCCAATCGACATCCGACAAGATTCATTACTTATCGCCAATATCTATAGTCCACCTAGCATGCCAGCAACGCGCTGCGCCCAGCTAATAGCACAAATCACCGCAGCGGCAAAGAAGACTCCTCTCATAGTGGCCGGAGATTTTAATCGCGCACACATCGATTGGGGATAGAAGGAAACTACTGGCACAGGTGAGGTACTGATGACACAAACTCAGCAGTCACAGCTCACGGTATTCAACTATTTTGATTGCCCTACCAGACAAGGAACAACAGGAATGATGGACACAAGTCCGGATCTCACTATGGGTAGGTGCATCCATAACCTAGAATGGAATAGAACGACACATACTTTAGGCAGTGATCCCTATATTATTGAAGTTAACTCAGTGGTCCCCAAGCATCTCGAGCGAGAACGAAACATAACTAATTAACTGGGCAATTTAGAAAAGCAGCGGGAAAGAATCAGCAAACAGGGCCGATGGATGCGCACACATGGGACAGCACAGGTTCCTTGAAGACCAAGCGGTGTGCACGAGGGAGTATATCCCGGAACACCAAGTTCCAGTTATGGACTCCAAAATTGGCCCATTTGATAGAGGCACATGAAAGTCTCATGAAAACGATATGCTCATCAAAACGCAACAGGAAGCTCCAAAGTAAGATATCTGAGCTCTCAACGCAGATTCACGAATACAGCCAACACTTTGTAGACAGAATTGGCAGCAGATATGCGAGGATCTTAGAGCACTCTTACTACCACTCGCGCATGGCATCTTTTAAAACATCTACTTGATCCCATCAAAAGTAAACAGCATGATAAGATCTTGTTGCTCGACTATACACAATCATAAATATGAACACAAAAGCACTACTACAGAAGCTTAAGACCCTCCATACGTCACCGGGCACTCCATTCCTGTTGCCGAGACTTCGCCGGCCCACCAAAAAGTGAGCTAGGCAAGGACATCACAATAGACGAAGTTCGAGCAGCCCTTCATAGACTCCGCAACACCACTCCAGGGCGAAGATCGCATAACAAATGCCCCTCTATACCCCGTTCACAACTGGACGTTTTGAATGACATTCGCACCTAATGACATTATGTGGCTGCTACACAGTGATATTTAATGTCATTAGACGAATGACTGAAGCAATCGAATGAGTTCGAAAAACACATTCGCTGTCGAAGTCGAACCGTATGTATAGTCTCTACACCAGAGACTACTTAAAATGTATCATTTAGTATTCTCAATTCGACACGCATTCGTGCAAACACGCAATAATGTTTGTTTTTTAAAGGCGTCTGTGATTTTATTGAGCACAGGTGTACGGAAGGCTGTCGCAAAATATTTTACTCTATACTCGCGGACAACTTTTCTTGGCAATGAAGGGAAAGCTACGAGGGCGGAGCGTCTGCACATGTACTGCTACGCGAAGTAGTCCGGTTTGGCGCGCGTCTCGTGGGTGGTGGTGGTGGTGGTAAAAACATTTATTAGAAAAAAGAAAACAAGGGAGGTATGCAGGCACTACCCCTTAAGGGGACGGCACCTACAAACAGTAGGTGGGGCTCCCTAGTACGGGACCCCATTGGCGTCGGCTGCTGCCTGGGCTCGTCGGACCAAGGCCTTTTGGGCCTGAAGGTCAGAACAGCCAAGCAGGGTCGCCTCCCACTCCTCCCGGGTTGGGTTGGGGATAGGGGTATAGCAGGATTGGAGGGGCAGGCCCACACCATGTGGTAGATGTCCGAAGACTTCTCCCCACAGTGCGAGCAACTGCCGGAAAAGGCGGGGTCGAAGTGTTTTAGTGCTGCCGGGCACAGCATAGTGTTTGTGTACAGACGGAGTAAAAGCCGCTCCTCCGCTTTACTTAAGCCTTTACACGGGCGTGGATAAAGGCTGTGGTCAGATTGGTAATGCTGCACAATTTCGCGGAAAGAATAGACAGGATTAAATTCGAGGTCTTCCTGATCGCGGGAGGCGAGTGGGAATGCCCGGTAAGAGAGCGCGCGGGCGGCGGCGTCGGCTGCCTCATTCCCTTCTAATCCCATGTGAGCAGGAGCCCAGACTATACGGCGGGGTGCGGGGATTCCCTGATAGTCACAACGTTTCAATAGTCGATAGGCTAAGTCCGCGACACAGCCGTTTTCGATGTTCCGACAGGCCCCTCGCGAGTCGGAGATGATGGTTTGCGATGCGGGGTGACAAGCTGCCAATGCAATGGCGACTTCCTCCGCGTGTATTATGTCCCGGGCTCGGAAAGTGAGCCCGTTAACTGTTCGGTTCTCGTGGACGACAGCGGCCGTATACCATCCCCCATGGTGCGGGCCGGAGGCGTCCACGTAGAACACGCCGGGTTTCGATCCATAATGGCGGGCCAGGGCTTCCGCCCGCGCCAGGCGCCGGCCATTGTGGTCTTCTTTTGTCATGTTGCTTGGAAGAGGGCGCACGTGGAGGGCGCATCTCCACTCGAATGGGAGTTGAACGCGATCTTCCGTGATGTTGGTGTGTTGGATATGTAAGCGGGCTAATAGGCGGCGACCCGCTACCGTCTTTGAGAGTCGAGTGTACTGATTTGTGAGCTGGGCCTCTCGAAGCTCCCGAAACGTGTTCGCCATGCCCAGGCCTAGAAGGCGCTGGTTCGAGGTATTCACGGGGAGGTCGAGGGCCCGCTTAACTATTTTGCGAAGGATGACTTCAAGTGCATCCTCGTCTTGCTTCCGCAGGTGGAGGTATGGGGTAGAATATAAAATTCTACTGGTTACAAATGCATGTGCCAGCCGCAAGGCATCTCTGCACCGTAGCCCCCCGCGTTTGTTAGAGACCCGGCGGACCATGCGGCCCACCTGGTCTCCCACCTTACGGAGTTTGGCCAATGTGCTGTCTGACCGTCTGTTTTGATTAATAAAGAGCCCCAGTACCCGGACTTCTTTTTGTTCAGGGATTGGACCTGTCTCCAGCGAAAGTTCAATTTTGGCCGTGCACTTTGGCGAGGGGCGTATGTGCACGAATTCTGATTTCGAGGGTGAGCATTGAAGGCCGCACTGGCGGGCATAGCGGTCGACTATGCTCGCGGCTTGTTGCAGGTTCGCCTCAATGTCTCCGAGTGAGCCCTGAGTGGCCCAGATGGTGATGTCATCAGCATACAACGCATGTTGTATACCAGGGACATCAGCCAGCTGAGCCGGCAGGTGCATCATGGCCAGATTGAATAATAGAGGAGACAGCACTGCGCCTTGTGGTGTACCTCTAGTTCCTAAGGGGAAAGGGCCATATTCCTTGTCTTGTATGCGGATGTAAGATTGTCTATCGGTTAAGAACTGCCGAATGTATTCGAACGCTCTCAAGCCACAGCCGGTTTCTGAAAGGTGTGTTAAAATTGACTCATGGGTTACATTGTCAAATGCTCCCTTCAAGTCCAAGGCGAGTACGACCTTGTCGTTGCGAGGGCATTCGACGGGGTCTAGAATGTCCCGATTAAGTTGAAGCAGAATGTCCTGCGCGGATCTGTACGGGCGAAACCCGTGCATTGATTCTGCGAAAATACATTGGTTCTCCATGAAATCAGACAACCGATCCCGCACCATCGTCTCCATCAGTTTGCCCGCACATGATGTGAGCGAAATGGGGCGAAGGTTATCCGTGTTCACGGCCTTGCCAGGTTTTGGGATAAATGTGACCAGGGCGGTCTTCCATTCTATGGGGAGTGGCACTTCCCCTGACCAAATTGAGTTGATGTAAGCTAATAGTGATTCATATGCCGGATCGGGAAGGTTAGCTAACATTTTCACAGTAATTTTGTCCCGACCCGGAGCGGTGCCACGTTTCATTTTAGACAGGGCCTTCCGCAGTTCGAAAAGCTGGAAAGGTCGATCCAGCGCAACGTTCTCCGAACCTGCATAGGAGTACGCCGATCCGCGGGGGTCCTGTGTGGAGCACAGGTATTGGTCCCTTAATTTGTGCGCCAGCTGAGTTGTATTGCCCTGAAAGCTATGGATTGCCCTTTGTAGGTGCTTCTGATTTTCGGTGCGGGTTTGCGTTGGGTCTATGAGCGCACGAAATAGCCTCCAAGTATTCTTGACGGACATTTGGCGCGCTGCCATGTTGCATCTATTCACCCAGTTGGCGTCCGCGAGTTGGGCCGCATACTCGGCCGCCTTCTGGGTGAGCTCGGTGATTCGAGCTTTTAGTTTTCGGTTATGCTTTTGTCGGCGCCATCGGCGAACAAGGCAATGCCGCGCTTCCCAGAGGTGGAGGAGGTGGTTGTCCACGTCCGAGATCCGCCTCTGAAAGCTGAATTTTGGTTTCAGTGGAGCGAAGGTTACTAACTAATTCTTGGGACCACGTGTCGTAGCCTTGCTCGAGTATTGATGCTGCGGTGTTATAATTTAGCCTAAATTTGGACCAGTCTGGGAGCCGGGCGTGTGATATGGGTTGTGCTAATGGTTTGGTCCGGATTGTTGTATTCAAGATGCAGTGGTCACTACCGAGGGTTTCCTCGGTGTTGATCCACTCTGCATACTGAATGTTGCGGGTAAATGTCAAATCTGGACACGTATCTCGTGTCACAGAATTGCCTATCCGAGTTGGGTGGACTGGGTCGGTGTGAAGAGTGAGGCCCAGCGTTGACGCAAGTTCCGCCAGTTTGCGCCCAGCGCTTCTCTTCACGATGGTACCCCCAAACCCGACTGGGGGCGTTGAAGTCACCCACAATCAGCAGGGGGTCCCTACCCGCAACTCTTAGTGCGCGGCTAAAGAGGTCCGAGAATGTAACATTCGGCAGTTTTGGAGTGCAGTATACGTTAAGGATATGTAACGATGGATCTGATTTGCGGATGGGAAGGAGAGTCACCATTACATATGAATATGCAAGTTGGAGGTCAAGGTCAACCATGGTGGCAGTATAGTTCTTATGGACGCAAAGACAAGACGAGGGGTCCTGTTGGAACGTCGTATAATTGGTAAGGTGGCGCCCTTTCCTGGCTCCTGAAGGGCCACCACGGCGGGCATTTGCTCAAATGTTGAAATGTACAGTCGGAGGTCGGCCCGCTTTGTACGGGACCGGAGTCCCCGACAGTTCCATTGTGTTACTAGGGTGGGGGAAGCCAATTTGGACTTGGGGGATTGCCTACATGGAGGGTGTCCCGCCATTCTCAGTTTTGGGAATTGGAATTGAGAGGGCTGTAGCTCCGGAGCCAGCTCCCTGGGCTTGTACCTCCGTCCCAGAGAGGGAGCCACTGTCCTCATCGTCGTTGAGGCTGATCGAGCGACGGGAGAATTTGCTTGGGCGGCCAGATACATCCTTGAGGCTACCCTTGCGCGCAGCGCGGGCAAGCATGTTGGGAAGGGTCTCCGCTACTTGAGCGTTAACCTGAGCATTAACCTGATTAGTAATTTGAGCCATGATTTGTGCAGCCAATGTGTTCATCATGGTGGTAAATTTGGTTTCGAGGCGGGTCTCAAGGGCGGCAATGGAAGATTCCAGAGTAGTCGGTGGCACCGCCGCGCTCTCCATGGCTTCCGCATGCGGGGCAGGCTGGGGAGGGCGAGTAGATTGCTTTTCAAGAGCTTCAATTTTGGCTAGGAGCATCTCGTTTTGTGCCCGGAGAGATGCCACTAGGTTGTGGAGCTCAGCGTCAGCCGTTGAGCGGGAAGGGCAGGGGGGAGAAGAGGGGGAGGAGGAGGCAACCCTACTCGCGCCGCTCACCTTTTTGCCATTTTTGACGATAGTTGCCCAGGTGTCACCCGCACCTTGCTTCTTGGGTTGTTGCTGCTGGGAGCGGCTCTGATTCCCATGGCCGCCGTGTGGGGGCGGTGGTGCTGCTCCTCCCTTCTCGGTGCGCTCACTGGGTGGCACCGACGTCGAGTTAACATCACTCTGTCGTGGTGAGTCCTCGCCACTGCCAGAGCTGTGTGCCGGCGGACGTGTCGCTGACTTCCACGCCGGGTTGTTTTTGCCGCCCTTTGGGCTGGCCGACTTGGCGGCCGTGCGGTATTTCGCCGCACAGTCCTTTGAGTTCGTGGCGTGGCCACCACCACAAACTGCACATTTCGCGTTACACTCGTGAAGGGCTCGCACCCCCTCGACAAATGGCGCGTGTTGTCCACACAGGCCACAACGATCTTGGTTTGGATTGGGGCACGTGTCCGTCCTGTGTCCCACGGTGCCACACACGCCGCAGGCCGGAATGGTACGGAGGTAGGGCCGGACAGTGATGATCTCGGAATTGTAGTGGACAGTCCGTGGCTTGACCTTCCCGGCGAAGGTGAGTCGGGCCTTGTTGGACGTCCCAAACTTGCGAATATCGAGGATAGCGCCCTGCCTCCATTGAATGCTATCCTTCAGGGTTTCATCGGTCTCATGATTAGCTATGGAGACGACGCCATAGCTGACATCATCGTCAAATTGCTTGAGATGGCCGCGGAAGGACACATCCCCTTGCGCCGAGTTGATGACGAAGTTTCCAAGAAGGCGGTCAGCCACGTAGGCGTTCTTGGTACTTGCGACAATAAGGTTCTGCTCACGGGAGATCACAAAGCTAAGGTCTGCAGCCAACTGCGCACCAAGGTAAGTGCGCAAGGACAGGCCGAGCTCACCAGGTTGGAACGCGGCTCCGAGTGCCAGGGCGGTCCGGGGCTTTAGGACAACTACAATGTCGTCCGGGTGAAACTTCTGAAGAGGTTTCGGCCTCCATGCTGGTTTGGCTTGCCCTTTTCCTTGCGCGAGGTAGGAGCTTGTGGCTTGGATAGCTGCTTGCCGGGAGCGGCTTGGGCGGTGGCCGCCGTCAGCTTGGCCTTTCGTCGCTGGGAGCGTCTCTCCACAAGACGGAACAGATTTTCATTGCGGATGGGCTCCGCTGGTGTCAAATCTTGGTTCCCGGCAGGCGAAACGGTCGACCATGCCATTTCCTCGGGGTCGTAGCCGCGTTGAGCTGAAGAAGCGTCCATTTTGGCAGGAGCGTTGACTTCCCCGCTGCCGGACGCTAGCTGAGCCGCTGGACTCGGCGTTGGCGCCGCGAGGCGAGACGGAAAAGTCGCTCTAATTTGTTGATAAATCGGCCCACCTTGACAAATTAGATGTCTCCGTGATCCGGGTGACTTGCTGGGTCCAGAGGACACAAAATTTCTGGGGTCCGGTAGAAAGGTCCGTGGCTCCAGTCGAAAATCGACAGAGCCGATGTGCCTCGCATCCGTTCGCTACGCGCGCTCGTAGCGTCCCCCCGTCTCGTAACGCCGTGGAAAGTGATGGCTAGCGTTTCATTTCGACGCAAACGCTGCTCAGCGTCTAAGGTACGGGTAAAAGGCGCGACTTTTTCACACATGCAAAAACGCAAAGTGACACCGTATAAAGTGAAAGAAATACAAATATCTCGCTTGTGTGCGCTGCGTTCTGTCTCAAAAAGCTACATGTAGAAAATGGAGGAGTATTTTATATATCTCACACAGAAAATACGGACGCAATTGTGGGACTACATTCATTAGCGGTAGGATACGTGCATTGTGGCTCTGTAGCCTTCGCTTCATTGCCAAGAAATGTTGTCCACGAGTATACACCTCAGTGGCGTCTGGCCGCCGGCACTGTCGGCCATAATGTAAACAAACAGACGCATGTGTGCATGTGTGTCTGCAGCGATAGAATGAACTCCACGAGTGCACTGGACCGAGGTGGAAATGTTTGCTCTCATAAGGCTATGAAAGACAATTGTGCGCAGTTTCGTTGAAAGCTGTTTTCCCGCATGGACGCGTGCGAGACCGCGCTTTGAAAGCGAACAAACGCGGAACGCTCTGAGTTTCCGCCATATCTCTTCTGGCTTATGCGCGTTCCTTGCAACGCTAAGTACAAAGCAACTAAATGTTTTACTTGCTGCAGCTTAGCGTCGTCGTTCAGCGGCATTACAGAGCCTAGAATAGCGGTACTGCCATGTCAGCCATTCTATCGGCTGTGGCTACTGGCTAAGCGTCGTCTTGGCTTATGGTGGCCAGATATCCTGCGATATGAAATTTTATCGGTGTTTATCTAGCGATGCGACTTCCCACATGCCTTTTAAATAAGAACTTCGCTTTCATGCCACTCTACATTTACCTCCCTCAACTTTTCCAGCCATTTTTTTTTCTGAATTATCGACATTTATATCATGAACAAATGACATTACTTTTTCCTGTGTAGCACCGCCACGGATCGAATGGCATTCGTTGCGCCGAATGACATTCGAACCTAATGACATTAACGCCTCCAGTGTGACAGGGGTATTAGAAACTTAGACGACAACTCCCTGCGAGATCTCACTGATATTTTCAACACACATTGCGGAGCGGCACACTGCCAGAGGAATGGACACATGGAAGGGTCATCCTTATACCAAAGCCTAACAACCAGTTACCGCAGAAAATATGCGACCTATTTCACTTACTTCTAGCCTGGGCAAACTGTGAGAGAGAGTCATTCTTGCTAGACTTAATGGTCACATGGACGATACAGGCAGGCAGGCAAAGAACTTTATTATTATCCGGAGGCGGCTCTCGACCCCCTTTAGGGGGTGACACCGGTTGGGCCACTACCACGACGGGACGGGGAGGTTAAACTCCACGGCCATGTCGCGGGCCCTCTGGATGGCCCTAAGCTGGTCTCCTTTGTCTTGGCTAGTGAGCAGATAGTTCCAGTCCGCCCGGTCAATACCCAGACTCAATGATTGGTTTTCGATCAGGCCTGTCCACGCAAGATGCCATGCTTCAGCTCATAACAGCTATTCTGGATCCCTCATATCTACACATACCAAAGCTGTCCTGGCAATTGACCTCAAAAAAGCATTCGATAACGTCAAACATGAAGCCATTCTAAATGCTTTGATAGACCTAAGGGTTCGTCAAAGAACTTATAACTATATAAGAATTTTCCTGCAAAACCGAACGGCCACCATGTGTGTAGACAATCTTCGTACACCCCGCTACACACTAGCTAACATAGGCACCCCGCAAGGATCTGTGCTATCCCCTTTCCTTTTTAATGCAGTACTTGTTCCGCTTGCGCGGAAGCTGCAGAACATCCTCCATCTTGACCATACCCTGTATGCAGATGATATTACTTTGTGGACTACATATGGATCGGACGCACAAATCGAAGAAACACTACAAACAGCGGCGATGGTAATACAGGACGAGGTCGCCAAGGTAGGCCTCAGCTGTTCACCAGAAAAATCAGTACTTTTCTTGATTCCACCAAAAGGTAACAGGAACCACACTTCCATCAAAATCTGCGTACAGGGTAGGAAGATCCCTCAGGTCCCTACCATTCGCATCTTGGGGCTCTACCTGCAACAAGATGGGAAACATACCGAAACCATCAAACGCTTAAAGAGCACGCTGGCAGCTACCACGCAGCTAATACGCAGAGTGACAAGTAAAGATCACGGCCTGCCAGAAGCAGATGCTCTGCGAGTGGTATACGCGTATGCCATGAGTAAGTATTGTATTCTACACCTTACCTCAACCTTAATGTGACCGAAATCCAAACAATAAACTCTATAATCAGACAAGCCACCAAGGCAACGCTCCGCCCCCCAAAAAACACCAGTAACGAACGCCTGGCAAGGTGTGCATAACACCATACAGGAACTAACCAAGGCACATCTGCAGGCACAATATCTCCGACTAGCTAGCACCCCTTGCGGAAGACATATACTTTCAAAGCTCCAAATTCGCATCCCCGCCAATCATGATTCCCTGAAGTCTGATTCCCTGAAGTGTGTGTCACTTCTTCCCCTTGTCCGGCGTCTTTTTTTTGACTGGTTTTTGCCTCAGCGTCATGTACCAACTGACCCAGACTTCGACGTTATTGCATTATATCTCTACCCAAGGAAATTCGCGAAACATTCTGTATTCGACCGCTCCCCCGTAACATGCACCCCGACCGAAACCGCGAGCGACAGAAAGCCAGAGCAGCAACTCTCCATAAAGCGTACGGCGCGGAGCGGGATGCTATCTGGGTGGATGCTGCATGCGATCAGCACGGAGCCACAGCGGTGGCCTACACACCGAACACCCCTCCATTAATAAAAGAATTACCTCATGGAACAAAACCAGAAGAAGCGGAAGAGATCGCGATTGCGCTAGCGCTCGGCAGTTCCAGTGCTACCTACATCCTCAGTGATTCAAAAACTGCATTGCTAAATTATGCTAGGGGCAGGGTTCACCCTACCACATTCCACATGCTGACCCAGAACCCCCCTTCCTCCCGCAGCGCTGAGCTCATCTGGGTGCCCGCGCATTCGGGAAACCCTGGCAATGAGGCTGCCGATTCTTTAGCCCGAGGGTGAGAAACCGGGCACAGGTGGATCTCATGGAGGGTTTCTCGAAGGAGCGTGCGTGTACTTTTGCTGAGCTCACTGCGAATGCTCGTGCTGAAACCCAAATAAATCCACCCTCCCACTCTTCCCTTACTACCAAGGAACAGCACCTATGGCGCTGTCTGCAAACGCGGACTTTACCTATCCCCTCCCTCCTCTCCCACTACCGACCCGTCCCACCTTCCTGCCCTCTGTGCAATGCACCGAGGGCAAAACCTAACCCACATTCTCCTAGCCTGTCCGTCTTCTCCTCCTCGCGGCGGGTCGGTGCCACTCAAAACCTGGGAGGACTGGGAGACCTCGCTACGCTCCACGGACCCGGCAAGGCAGAAGATCGCCACCCGCCGGGCTGCCAGCGTCATGGACTTATAGACATGAACGTTAAAGTGTGGTGGGGTCGCGCGGGGACCCAGGAGGCCTGGGAGGTCTTGAATTCCCTTGCAATAAAGTTTTTTCGACTCGACTCGAGATGCAGCCAAGAACGTTCAAGCTTCACCGAGCAGTATGTTAATGTATCCCTCACACTCATCAAAAAATGTTTGCGCACAGCTCCATTCATGGCCTGGACAAAAGTATCGGATAACGAAACATAACTATTAAACGAATGCTGAAATGTTTTTTTTTAAAAGCGCTGATAATTGTGAACGCGTAATTAAATTGCATGCCTGTCAAACCCAAAGTCTTTTCCGTTCACCATCAGTGTATTTTCGTTTGGAGATATTCTCCCCGGGGACTGCGCTGTAATATGTGCCATCCTGTAACTGTAGTTTGCTGGAAGTGCTTTAAACAACCTATATATATATATATATATATATATATATATATATATATATATATATATATATATATATATATATATATATATATATATATATATATATATATATGCAACTTGCAACTTCGCCTACACATTGCCTTTCGTACTTTGTTCAAATCAGGTAGTACATTTCAGCCATATAGTCGTCACAGCATTCGTGGTAGCTACAATAACGCGTACTCTTGCTCCAAATAATGTAGCTTACCCCGTTTTATGAAGCGGTTCGTGTCTTCTAAAAGCAAATAAAGCACTTTGCTCAAGACTACGCACCCAGCACAGTGAAACAAGGGAGGCCTTGATTGCGGTTGCGAAACGTCCCCTGCGCGAAAGAAATTACGACCACCGACGTAGTCGAAATTGTACTTCAAATCTCGATAGTACCCGGCCAGAAAGCGGGAACGGCCGTGTTCGTGAGCATCGTTGCAGGTGAACGGGCCGCTACGGGATAAAAATCTCGGCGTCGTGTGATTGCCGCAGCCCCAAGGCTAAGACACGCGCTGAGGGATGCGCCTGCGCGTCAAGGGGAGCCCCCTGCATCGAACAGCTCGTTCATTGTTTCAGGCAACCAGCGTCCTTCGACGGTCGCGAGTCAGTCGGTCACGCGCTCAACCGCGAATGGCGGTCAGGGGCAAGAGTGGCGCCGCGCTTCCTTCACTGCCAAGAACACTTTGTGGCGTTCGTCAAGCCTCTTTCAAGACAACACTCTCGGGCTCATGTGTTCGGACGTTGTGCTTCCATACGTCAGCGATGCGGAAATTACACCGCCTCGTTGTATGTTCGTTATGGCAGCGGGCCCTGGAAAAACACGCACCACTCAGCAGCAAGGAGCTGTTTGCTTTCACAATAGTTAGTCATTCTTGTTTATGCTCTCTAAGGAAATGCCGTTGTTCATCATTTCTTTCCTAGACAGACCAAAATATAAAGGCGGTGTTCTCTTTTATATAACGGTACAGTATGCTTTGTCGTCCTACTTGCGAAATGAACATAGCGTTCTTTTAGCGTCACTGACCTAGTCATGACCTCCGCTGTTCCATCACGTCAAGTCTTGTTCTCCAGTGATGTAACCAACATGAAGAATACGATCTTACAGTGATTATCATATCTCCGCTCAAGAAATTATTGTAATGGAGATCAGTTTCAAACATATCAGAGTGTAGCTGAAGACGAACTCACTATACCGAGTGTTCAAAGTTAAGCTTTGCGGTTTTTCTTCAAATTAAGCACTGGAATGTACGTGAGAACCACATTTGCCGATAAGTTTTGTATGCAGGGGGCCACAAAGTGAGACAATAATTGTCGCTGTCGGCAGCCCAAATAACTAAGACTACATAATGAACTTTTTTAGTAACGGCAGTAAACGGGCATGTCTGTCTTGAAAAACCGGCTGGCGAGAGCAAGAAATGACTGCCATCACATTAGGGAGGAACATTGCGCCGGTCCTGATCGCCTTGCATGCGTAATCATCCATACTGCGATTAAATGCTGTAGCGGGATATATTGCAGCGCAGACATTCTGGAAGAATTATCACAAGCATAACTATGTAGAAACGCGACTGCTTCCACTTCTTCAGTAAAAATATTGACGACGGCTATGTGACGAAGTCGGAGTTTCTTCTATGCCTCACGTATTCCGTAGCGGGTTTATTGCAACGATGTTCTCTTGCGTATGTCTCAGAGGTCGCACTAAGTGGCTTCAGTAGGTCGAGTACAAATAGCAAGTGCTTTCGACCTTCAGGCAATGGCATACTTTTCGCAAGCTTGTGACTGCCGGCACGTGGGAAATAAACGCCACCGGAATTCTTGATGATGGCTGAAACGCAACAAGTGTTAGGATTCATTGCGCATCTGTTCTATAAGTAGTGGCTGTGTACTCCGTGTTTTGCTTAACCGGTTAAGTACGTGCTACCTCTGTCTGCTGCTCTTTGCTAGCGCGTGTATGTTCCGCTTAAAGTGATGGTCTTCGCTGTAGACGCCATCATCATAAATTTCTGGTAAGTCGCGGGATGTTTTGTCTTTCCTATTACCTCCTTACACCGCTTTTGCCACCGCGTTGATAATTGTGACAACGCAAATTTGAAGTAACAAAGACGACACCGGCAGCATGTTTTTCATTGTGAAATGGGCTAAAACTTTGTTCACATTTATATCCTAATTACTAGAAATAACACCCCCTATACATTCCTTGGCATTATTGTCTGTTAGTTCCCATTAATATTGTGTCTAACAAAGAAAAACGAGCCCTTAAAAAAGAAATAATCTTCCCTTCATTCATAGCGAGGGTCTCGTTCTGCCAGACTTAGTGCCTTCAGGTGGTGTGCGAGGGATTATTGGTCAGCTGCCGGCTCGTAAAAAGATCACGTTCTACGTGACGCCAACAGGCAGAAAAGGGAATGGCAGCTTGAGCGAGTTGGTATGCGTTCATCTTTGCATCCCAACTCGCTCAGCGCCTGTCCTGTGCCTTCTTTTACTTCGTCGTCGTCTAGTGAGCGCTGTTTCTACAAAGATGAGGCAGAAAAAGAGTGTTCCACACTCGCCGCCATGGCAGCGATCGGCGCTGACTAACACTCCTAGGTTTTAAAATGTGCATATATACCCCATAAAGTGGACGAGAGCATGACCGCCGCCGTAGCTCAGCGGTAAACCATCGGACGCGTTATTCGAAGGTCGCAGCTTCGGTCCCTGCCGGCGGCAAGTTAGCTTTTCGTCCACTTTACTTTCTTCACATTTATATCCTAATTACTAGAAATAACACCTCCTATAGTTTCCCTTGGCATTATTGTCTGTTAGTTCCCATTAATATTGTGTCTGACAAAGAAAAAACCAGCCCTTAAAAAAGTAATATTCTTTCCTTCATTCATAGCGAGGGCCTCGTTCTGTCAGACTTAGTGCCTTCAGGTGGTATGCGAGGGATTATTGGTCAGCTGCCGGCTCGTAAAAAGATCACGTGCTACGTGACGCCAACAAGAAGAAAAATGGTGTTCCACACTCGCCGCCATAGCTGCAAATGGCGCTAACACTCCTACGTTTAAAATGTACATAAATACCCCATAAAGTGGACGAGAGTATGACCGCCGCAGTAGCTCAGTGGTAGAGCATCGGACGCGTTACCCGAAGGTCGCAGGTTCGGTCCCTGCCGGCGGCAAGTTATTGTTTCGTCCACTTTACTTTCTTCTCATTTATATCCTAATTACTAGAAATAACAGCCCCTATACTTTCCTTGGCATTATTGTCTGTTAGTTCCCATTAATATATCATCATACTAGTAACTTATTGAACGCTGAGATCTTATTTACCATTTACAATAGCGATATTCCAAACGCAGATAGGGCACTATGCACTTGCTCTTTTAAACACTAGGGGCAAGCTCTTTTGAACGCCAGCGATGGGCAAGTAAACGGCGCGCTGCCAGAGTCATTGGTTTTGCGGCGTAGGTTGCTGCGTTCTTCGAGAGATGGCGCCACGCTGTATGAAGCGCACGAGCCTGCTATCGCGTTGTGGCAACGCCTGAGATTTATCTCGCAGTGACAGCAAACAATGACGTCCATATTGACGTGTAGTGTGGTGTAGTTTTGCCTTGCAAACATACACAATATTTCGGATAGTATAGTCTCCAAGCAATGTGCTTTGCCAGTACGCAGTTCATGCTAATATCTACTCTACATTACGGGAGAGCCGGTAACATTTTTATTACTGTTGTTAGTGTAACTAGAGGCTTCGTCATGTACACGCGTCCTAAATAGGCACCTACTGCGCATGTCTCCTTTTGTGTGTGCCCTTTTTTGAGCAGTGCCATATCTGACAATAAAGCTTTTGACTTCAGACACTGCCCAGTCCCGTGCACATGGTGTCAGAAGTGGGGGGCAATGCGTTTCGCTTGCCCGTACATCAACGTCCGCCCCCTTGTCCGACACGGCCCAAGTAGAGCCCAGAAGGCAACAAATTATGGCATCGACGCTGCTTCCACCGCCCATGCCACTCGACATTACTGGCGATGCCTTTCACAACTGGACTACATGGAAAAGTGAGTTTGCTCTGTATTCTACGGCTAGCGGATTGAGGCAGCAGCCTAAGGAAGTTCAGGCAGCGGCCTTTCTTGTAATAATTGGCAAAGAAGGAAGGCGAGCGTTCTATACCTTGAAGTTTGAAGATGAGGATGAGAAGCAAGACGTAGATAAGCTAATTGAAAAGTTTGAAGCACACTACAAACCAGTGACGAATCTAACGTTCAGCAAATTTCGTTTTGGCTCTCGGGACCAACGAGAGGGTGAGGGGTTCAGCGAGTTGTTAACTGACCTTAGAACCCTCGCTCGTCAGTGCGGATTCGGAGATCTAGAAGACAGACTCTTGCGCAGTCGAATTATACTAGGAATCGGAGACAAGAGCTTGCAGCAGAAACTTCTGGCGGAAAATCCTTCGTATGCCAAAGCTATCGAAATTAGCCGGGCCATAGAGCAAGGACAGAATTGCTTTAACGAAATCCAGGAGGTTTCGGCGAGCACAGCAGACGAAAGCAATGTACATTCTATGAAGACTGGAACCACTACCGGTACGTGTCGAAGCTGTGGTTTCGCAGAACACGAAAAAGCAAGGTGTCCTGCTCAAGGCAAGCGTTGTAACAAGTGTGGTGGCCGAAACCACTTCGCCCGCGTGTGTCGTAAACCATAAGCAACCACGAGGAGTCAAGGACGCAGAATACAGCAAGTTGAGGCGGTGTAAGAACAGGATTATTTCCTACAAATGTTACAAGTCAACGCACTTGATGAGCACGACCCTTGGTCGGCTACTCTAGATCTCGCTGGGACCACCATCAGGTGTAAGATTGATACCAGGGCCAACTGCTGCGGCATGCCCGAGGCTACGCTAAGGAATATAACGACGCAGCCAGCGCAACCTTGCTCCTCTACGCTGCGGTCGTATTTTGGGCATAAGGAAAAGGCATCACAAAGGATTGAGCTTCCGATTGCTAGTGCAACAAATGCGACAACAGCGCTGTTCTTCATTGTGGAACAAGCAGTTCCGGTTACACTAAGTGGCAAGGTCGCCGAACGCTTAGGACTGATTTGCCGCATAAACGCGGTGGACGCCTCGGGGCCTGAAGTGCTAACCAAAGGTTTTAAAGATGTTTTTCAGGGGTTGGGAGAAATCAAGGACGTCGCCTACCACATGGAGTTGAAGCCTGAAGCTCAAGGCACCATCAAGTCGGCAAGGCGCATCACCGTTGCCCTTCAAGAACGCGTCAGAACGGAGCTTGCCAAGATGGAGCAAACGGAGTCATTACGAAGGTAACAGAACCTACTTCCTGGTCAAGCCATATGGTTGTGATACTAAAGAAAGATAAGGTGCGCATTTGCTTAGACCCATCAGATTTGAACAAGGCGTTTCTCAGAGAGCGGTACTATATGCCGACATTGGAAGATATTTTGCCAAGACTGCATGGAGCACAATATTATTCCACCGTAGATGCGTCATCGGGATTTAAAGTTAGACGAGCCGAGCTCCCGCTTATGCACCATGAGCACGCCCTACGGTCGATATAGATTTCTGCGCATGCCTTTCGGCATATCTTCGGCCCCAGAAGTTTTTCAGTGTGTAATGCATGAAATACTGGAGGGCCTGAGGGGCGTTGCTGTCGTAATTTATTCGTAATGGACGACATTCTTTTGTGGGGAGAAACGCGAGAGCAGCACGACAACAATTTGATCGCCGTGCTGGGGAGATGCAGACAACACAGCTTGAAATTGAATAAGAAAAAGTGCCATTTCCTGCAGCCCCGAGTCCGCTACATGGGCCACGTTCTCACTAAAGAAGGAGTGTGCCTGGACCCCAGCACAGTGGAAGACATGATGGAAGTGCCGCCTCCGCAAAACCGTAAAGAACTGCAAATTTTTCTAGGCATGATAAACTTCGTGGCGCGCTTCGTCCCGAACATGTCCACCTTGTCTATATTACAGCCGTGTCGCACAGGGACCTCTATTGCCAGCTTTGTTATTCAATTTATTTTTGAAACTACTTTTCCTCAGAAATTTCTAAAGATAATATGTATCAATATGGGGATTATACGACGTTATGATACGTTATGGAGCTATATAACGCTATTCAGAGTGCAATTGATAAGGCGATGAAATGGTTCGAAGACATTGTTTAATTGTTATTCAAAAGAAAACCAAGCTCATCTGCTTTCAAAACACTTTAACGTTCAAAGAATAAATATGCCAGTATTTCTACATGCCGAACATTCCAATCCATGCAAATGTGCTGCAGCAGAATGAGTAGAGACATTCAAATACCTGGGCTTAATATTTCACAGCGGCATGTCTTGGCATGCCAAAATAAGAAGTGTTGCTTGTCACCTTTTCAACATGAAGGGCTTGGTGCCCCTTACAGTGAAGAAAATCATAGTTCACGCGCTAGCCTATAGTGTGCTGAGATATGGCCAATCCCCCAGGGAGGGTGTGAGCCGAAATTTTAGGATCTACATCGGCATCGACGTATGGTATCACAATTTGTACATTTTGTTCAGAGCGCTGCAAAATACTAATAGACAATTTTCTTCGAAATATGCTACAAAACGTTCTTTATTTTAGTAGATTACATTCGAATATTTTTCACGAACCAGGATTTTGTATGTTTCATATTTTTTTTATTAGAATTGTTATTCTGCGATACAACTGAAGTGACTACTTAAAAATTCCGTGCCTTCAAAGTGATGACTTAAAAGTGCTCGACGGTATCTCAGAGAAAAAGCGTTCTAATGCACTTTCGTTTCCTATTAGATATGGTGAGGCGACAAGAAATGTGTATATTCGTAAAATTTTTAGGTATTTACCTCAAGAGTTCTTTTCTGTTACCTCAAAAAAGCAGTTGAACAAGCCATTGTTTGATTTGTGAAATTATATTGGTTATTGGCGACTTCTAGATGACATAGCTGTTAGTCTCTTTTCGGATTTTTTTTCGTATTTATTGCCTGCGAACAGGCATTTGTATCAATTATTTTCCTGTTTGTTGGCAAAAACAAACTTTTCTTACCCTGTAACGACATCGCTGTAAACGGCTCTGCAGGGCCTCTTCACTGAAGTCTTCGTAGATTAGACAGACCCGTTTCTGTGTATTATTTGTATCTTTGTGTAACAAATTATTATTATTATTATTATTATTATTATTATTATTATTATTATTATTATTATTATTATATTATTAATCTTTGTGGCCAAAGCTAAAGCTTCCAGAGCTAAACTAAATTTTGAAAGCTCACGTTCCAGCGACGGTTCGATCTTTTTTGCATGAAGTAACCAAAGGCCACACGACGTCATGGTCTCGAAGGCCATGTTTGGCACTTAACACGTTCTTGGCTTTTACGGAGGGCACTTTTAGCACGCACAAAAGCGTGGCCTTGAAGTCGTAGTGCTAAGATACGTCATCATCAAATTTTCGGCACCGCTCTTTCCATTTTTGCCCAATTATTTAGTGCCAGCCGCATGCCTTAAAGGTTTTGTGTATGTGTAATGCAGCACCAAGTTTAATTTTGGAAGGCGCAAACACTTCATGGGCGCCACGTTCTAGTCCCTCCATATAATTTTACGAAGGGAAAATATGCCAGCAAGGTGGGGATAACCATGAAAGCTAAACCATGAACGCAAATGATAGATATGCGGTAGTTCTGCTCCAGAAAAGAAAAATCATCGTAGCTATTAGGGCTTTGTTAACCCAAGTCAATGCCATTCCCAAGTCTTCTTCCGTTTTTAAACGCGAAGCATTTCTTAGTGAACTTCGGTGACCTTGAGCATGCCTGCCTGCCTGCCTGCCTATCTATCTATCTATCTATCTATCTATCTATCTATCTATCTATCTATCTATCTATCTATCTATCTATCTATCTATCTATCTATCTATCTATCTATCTATCTATCTATCTATCTATCTATCTATCTATCTATCTATCTATCTATCTATCTATCTATCTATCTATCTATCTATCTATCTATCTATCTATCTATCTATCTATCTATCTATCTATCTATCTATCTATCTATCTATCTATCTATCTATCTATCTATCTATCTATCTATCTATCTATCTATCTATCTATCTATCTATCTATCTATCTATCTATCTATCTATCTATCTATCTATCTATCTATCTATCTATCTATCTATCTATCTATCTATCTATCTATCTATCTATACAGCCGCCTACGACATTGTGCTCTCGTGACCGTTTAGTTAATGGCATGTACACCAAAACTGGTATTGCATGACCTGACTGCATTAAGGATATAAATCACAGTTCATAACATGAAAATCATGATATGCATGTCGTGAATGACATGATTTACATGCCACGGTCTAGGTGCTCTCAGGGCCGTTTCGTTAGTTTAATGTATACCAAAATTGGTATGACGTGACAAGAGTGTATGAAAAACGTGAGTGCCTAATCGTAATGGGCAAATGCCACGCTCATGATGCACTCACGGCCGTTTCGATTGCTTGGTATATATATATATGAGAGAGAGAGAGAGACCGAAATTGGTATGGCGCGACATGACTGTATGACGAGCATAAACGACAACTCGTAACATAAAAACCATGACATGCGTGTGATGTGGTGTACGGCGTGATTTACACGCAACGCTCACGGTACGCTCAAGACAATTTCAGTCAGTGAATATATACTAATGTTGGTATGGCGTGACATAACTGTATGGCGAACATAAATGGCAGGTCCTAACTTGCAAATTATTCCCATGCATCTCATGTACATGTAAGGCAGGACTTACATACCACGCTCATGGTGCACTCGCGGCCGTTTGATTGGCTTGATATATACCACAATTGCTATTGCGCGACACGACTGTATGGCGAACGAAAATGACAAGTTGGAACATAACCGCCATAATATGCAGGCCATGTATGCCACCATTTACATGCCACGCTCATGGTGCGGTCGCGGCCGTTTCATTCACTGCACATATACCAAAGTTATGTTCGACATACATGACTGTACGTCTAACATAAATGTTAGGTCCTTGGAAATGCATATTATGACAAGCATGTCATGTACGGCATGACCATAGGCGTATCTACCGTGGGCGGGGGGGGGGGGGGGGGAGAGGGCAAGGGGGCGCTTGCCTCCCCACTGAGGAAAGTTGAAATTTTGAAATGGGTCACTCTCGGCTGCTCATTGGCAAACCAACAACTGAGATGAAGTCTTTCTTCAACACAGCAATCACCCACCTATATAATGAAATTTGTCCTACGCTTCTGCTCTGAAGATTGTCCGCCGTGTGTCACGACCGCAGCTCACTGCATAGCAGGCCGCTTATTCGACACTTTCCCGCATTGCGGTCCAGCATTGCAGAGCAGCCTACCGCTAAGCAGGGACTCTATAACGTTAGATTACTCTGGCATGCTTTTAGTTCTGCTCTACCTGGCCTGAAACTTAAATTATCGAGGATGAAAATACGGGCGGAAACTAGTAAACGTTTTATGAGCCGACGAAACCTCTTCCTCTTTCAGGAAATTCATTTTCTTTCACTGAAAAGGAATAGCATCACCGTTGCTCTATGTCCAAGCTGCTGTGAGTCGATGAGTGTGCACAAATGTTTTAGTTTGGCCGAACTAGAAGCCCTAAAAGAGGTTTCCGCTTTACTCTCTGATGAACCTGCTTAGCCTAGCTTATATCGTAGCTTGCAGCGATCGCGGCGGCTTGCGACAAGGTGATGAGTGAGGCAGTGGAATCGAGCACATTGTGAAGCACAGCTTTCAAGACTGCCCCCACACATCATCTACCGAACCAGGGAGATGGACAATGTCGACGGTTTTCTGGATTAAAGAGACTGAATTAACAGCTGGGCTAGTTTGTCCTTATTCATCTCGAATTGACCAGTACAGCGCAAAATACAAATAGGACGGCAAAGAAGTTCACGCGCGCAGCGTTGCTTATTTCTTTACTTCAGCAACGATGAGTTCAGATTTGTACAGGCGCAAAAACAGCCCAACATCGATATACTACAATTCAAAAAGTATTTGTTATACTTATATGAATCCATCTGACCAGGTGCTATATGTAACCGTGATCGACAGGTAGCCTTCTTGAATTACGTACGGATTGAGATACTGTCCGGCTGCTCCAAAAAAGTTTTTCTTCAGCATATAAATTCGCTGTTTAGTGCGCATGCGCCCCTTTATCGCCAGTAGATTTCCCAGATTTGTGCGTCGTGTAACAATCTGGGATTTTATGGCACACCGAAAATTTTTCACGAATGCCAAATAAAAATATCCCGCAATAAGCCGTATTGAAGATAATTTCTGTTATTTTTTTTCGTAATCGTGCATACGCGGTTATGAAGCTATGGATCATTTTCGCGTCATTTGTTGCATCGGGTTACGAGCAGGTGCTGTGTACATGACCCTGAAAATTCCGATCATTTATAAACATCTAACGACCAATGTGAAAGGAAACAATGCAGAGTAGTACGTTCACCGTTAAAATCGCCCGCGAACATTTGGGGTGACGCCAATTGCACTGGCGTAATATTATAAATACAATGAATATACACAATGTACCACTGCTTCACACCACAAATTCTCAATTTTTTAAATAGTACTTGTCGACCAGTTAAGAATAGCAGTAGTAGTAGTAGTAGTAATAATAATAATAATAACAGTAATAACCACACGTTAGAAACACCATTTCGACTAGGAGCTAACAAAGAAATATATACGCAATATACGGTAACCTGAATATGGGCAAGAAAGTGTACTACTTATTACAAAAAATAAAACGTGGAGTCGTTGTTACCTATTAAAGGGCCCCTCACCAGGCCACATAGCAAATTTTAGTTAGCCGCTGGAAGTTGTTGTGTGGCGAACGAAGAGCAGTATGCCGCAAGAATTTTTCAAATCGGTCCGTTACGAGCTGAGAAAAACGATAATTTGTAGCGGCGCGAAACCATGATGCGAGGAGGCGAGTTTCAAACCCTTGCCACTCGCCCCGTGTAGCCTTAGCAAGCCAAATCCCTTCCCTGCCCTCTTCACTTGACACATACGCATGAACAGGTCATGCGCGTGCATGGTCACGTGCGCATGACGTGCGCGAGCCAGCCCGAGCACGCGAGCGGCGTTGCACGGCCGCTACCTTTGTTTTTATGTAGTGGCCGTGGGCGTTTTGTCGGCGTTCTCTGTGATGTACTGCCTGTTTCTGCGGGACGGGCATGAAAGTTGAGACACTTCTACTGGCACGAGAGTGGCGGTATCATGCGCCAGTGCCGCATTTACGTTTACTTGGACGCGGTAGAATCAATGAGCATAATTAGTGCTCGAACGCGCCAGAACATTACTTTCGTTTCCAGGGCTGGCGTCTGCTCGATGCGCTAACCACGGGGACACGAACGCATGGGAAAGAGAGGCACATTAGCCCCGCATCTCGCTGCAATTCACGAAAAAATAAATGAAAAAGACGCACACATTCCCTTTGTGTGTCTCATTATTTCTCTCAAGTTTTATTAATCTATTCAAGCAACAAATTACACAAACTACACATCTCGTGTCAAATAATTATCGCAGTGTCAGGTGCTACTGTTGGCGACGTCAGAGCACAGTCGTCCACGTAGAGGAGCGACGTCACAGCACTACCATCTACGTAGGGCCATTTTCTCATGTACGTCATCCCCTCATTCTCTAAAGCGCGCGCCCGCGAGAGGAAGGGCAAGCAGCGTTCACCTTGAAATTTGACCCATTTCCCCGGCGCGTAGCGTTGCAAATTTTGGCAGACGTGATCGTGAACTCCCAGTGTATGCATTGCGCTTGTTAGCTCAAAATTGTCAAACCTGGTGAGGGGCCCTTTAAGAATAAGCAATAATTAGTGAGCTGCTTTTAGACATAAACGAAATTTTACCGAAAGATGAAAATCTATACTGCTGGGGGTGCCGCCATCCACGTCATTTTATTCATGCATAAAGCTGCGAACGAATACAATTACGATATTCTATACTATAATATGCTGTACTAACAACTGTTTTGCAACAAGAGTTGTTAGTACAGCGACGTCCTTGTCTCTCTTCTTTTTGTCCCTAGTTTTAAGTTTCGCTGCTAAAATCAGTGTTAGCTATAAATCACTGAACTCAAGAGAGTTCTGCCCTGTTTCGCTACAACCAACGGCTACGCGCAACGCCCATACCGGAGCACATCCCGAAAGTAAATGTATTCGAGAAAAGACTGGTATAGCCGTGCCTTCCTTTCATGTGCCTACGTCGCCTGACCAATAGCAGTGGCTAGAATGATATCAAGAGGCATTTGATGACGTTGCTAGGAAAAGGGCTATGTCAACAAAGATAATTTTAAATATATTAAAGAAACAGCTCCGCTAGTCTTCCATCTGCACGTAGTGGATGTGCTCTAAATTTTTTCTCTGCGGAAGTTTTCTTTCTCTGCCAACGCCTCGCGGTTCCTGATTACTCTTGAAGAATGTGAACCAGAATCGGACGACTGTTTTCTTTAATCGGACGACGGATATTTTAACCATCTCTTGACATACTAGGCTATGTTTGCTCTAATAAATATGCTTAGCAATCTGTTCATTTCGCTGTAATTACGGCCGTAAGCTAGAAGCGGCAAGTGCGGTCAAGTAAGCGACATATAGAAGATTGCTTGGTCATATTATCAGATTATCAGCGAGATGATTCCAACTAGTCTTGCGAAGGCCTTCAGCGTGAAGACTTGCTTGCACAGAGTTATGTTGGCGACTGCGCCAGTGATGAAACACTGAAATAGTGGTTCGTGCAACCATTTGCCACGTGGGCCATACAGACAGCATCATCGCATGCTTCGATGACTAAGCTGCTATACATACTACGCAGGCATGAATACTTTGCCTCTCTTCCTCGGCAACAAGAGCACGCCCTCCCCACGAGAAACAGTCATTGAATGACTCATGTTATCAGAGCAACACGAATTAAGTGACTAAGCCATTTGATACATTTTCTGGCCTCTGGAAGGGAATACGAATAATGTCCACACACACTTACCAGTAGTACACATTTTGTCATTGCGCTTCTTGCAATAAAATGATGCAGAGCTCAACGTGTGTATCATTTTGTGATGTTTCATAACAACTTGTCACTGTCCTTCACGTTCCTCTTCTATTTTTCCATTTTTTTTTTTTTGGGGGGGGGGGGTCTGTGCACAGCATTGTAAGTGCGCGTATTCTTTCAACGACCGAAAGTTAAGAAAACAGGTCGCAGTAGAACTCGCGAGCTTCAACCATCTATAAAAACCGTGGCGAAGAGGGAAGTGCATCACGAGCATAGAGACCCTGACAAGTAAAAAATTTAGGCATTCCTTGACCGTTTAACACAAAAGATTTTTACACTTCTAGCTCTGCCGAGAACACACGGCTACGATTGCATCCGGACTGACAGTGTTTAAGCTTTCATAATGCACGTGACTTCAGCATCGCAGTATTGTTCAAGCGAGTTGCTACATTTATATCAGCTGTAAACAGTTGGTTTAACTTGCAGAACACCATTTAAGTGCAAGATCTAGCCTGCAAGATCTTTCATCTTGTCAATCTGCCAGAAATGAAAAGAGGGATCATCAAGGGCCGCAAAAATCCAACCACCATTCACCTTGAGATGAAATAAAAAAAATGAATTGAATTGAAAAGCCGTGTAGGAGGTGAGTAGATAAGGTAAGTTGATATTTTGCACACTGGCACGGTATGTCGGTGACTGCTGTATAAAAATTTTGTGAAAAGCCCACACCTACTTTAGCAGTGACTGGCCATGATTTTCATTGTTTATGATTAGCAGTGATTTTAAAGTATAGAGGCAGAAGACACTCTTTCCAATATTGCATCCAACCAACAACTATTGTGTCAGATGACAGACATTTGGCACAATTTTTGTGGTCAGCATTTACGCATAATGCTGCGCTTGCTATTCATGTATACCGTGTGGTTCAAGAAATGTTTCCAAAATCCTCAAAAAATAAAGAAAATGCGACATTTCCTTGCTGCCTTCACAAATGCTTTTCCTGTAGCGGAATACATCTTAAGATAGTTAAAAGACATCATTTGGGACAGTAAATAATAAAGTTAAGTTAATTACCTTTTTACTCAGTTGAGTTAGGCTGTTATGTCAAAGAGAGAAAAGTTCTTCATGCGAAGAACCAATGCCAGCTTTGAGATATAGAGACAGCGATCTCTAGTAATTATTGTGGCGTAATGAAATCGACCGTTATTGCGCGTAACTGCGACTATTAATAACGACCAATAATAGTCATTATTGGCCATTATTGTGACGTAATGAAATTTAACCAAATTCAGCGACTTTAGCCGCTGAATTTGGTTGAATTTCATTACGCCTGACTAATTACTAGAGGGCGATTTTCTACAGGGTGTTTTTTAGATAATAAATTTCTATGATAATAAAAATTCTATGACAGTCAGCTGCTGTCGTTTTGGACCCTATGTCGAGGCGGAAATACTTTCCCACAGCTAAAATGACGATGACGCGACTAATTAACAAAAGCTAGTCAATTAACTTTTTAATTATTGAGTTGAGGGCAGTTATTAATATTACAAAATTGCAGCTCGTGCCAATTTATGTCATACCTATACTGTAGCAAAATAGCCATTTGGGCTAGTTGGTAACGGTTCATATCTCAAAGCAAAAAGGCGCAATGCGGGAACAAGGACATAAGAAGGGAGCAACCGACGACACAGAGCGCACACTCGCAACTGAAAGTTTATTCAAAGAGCACACATAAATACGTTACAAAAAAGGTACGTGGCGCAATTTCACTCGCCGAAACAAAACAAAACAAGATGGATATCCCCTTAACAGATCATGAAGGCACATGTGTCTATACAAAAAGGAAGTCCGAAGGAAACCGGACAAAAGAAAAAAGAAAATTGAAACTACGTGGGGAGGGGGGAGAGAGGGGGAGAGGAGGCCAGACAAGTTTAATGCAGTGTGTCGATGAAATATGAATACTCTATCTCTGTTATGGCGATAGAAGTGTGGCTAACGCATCTATCCCCGCATCTCTTTATGTGAAAATTTTCAATTAGTTCGCGCGTGGTTTTATCTCGATGCCTATATAGAACCATCGCGTCAATGAAAAAAGGTGAGCATCCGCACGTGGTGCAGTGCTGGGACACGTGGGCACCCTCCCTTGACGCCACGGCTCTGCTGTGCTCCTGGAGACAAATATTTAAATAACGGCCAGTTTGGCCAACGTATACACGGCCATATGACAGTGGTATCAGTTACACGACACATGTTGCGCACTGAACAAAAGGCGAGGTGTGTTTAACCTGGCACTTCTTATTTTCTATGCGCTTCGCTTTTGCTGCTCTCCTTCTGTCTATTTTACCGCATACATTATTCAGTTTGTTTGGAGCCGGAAAAACAACCTGTGCATCGAAACGATTGGCCACGTTTTTTAAACCATGGGTCATTTTATGAATGTACGGAATCACTGCGGGTTTCGACGTGCTCAGATTTCCATTTGCTTTGTCTCGTGCCTCCCAACCTGATTTCACGCATTTTAATAGCTTCTGGGTCACTTTGCGCGTGACTGTCTGCGGGAAACCAGCTTCTTTGAGCCTTTGTGGTTGGTGGCCGAAACTTATCGTTATCTTGTCGGGACACGTTTTGGTTAGCGCTGCTTGCGAGCAAGGCGCTGCAATCCCCATTTTCACAAATTTCGAATGTCCTGAATTAAAGTTCGCTATCGGCTTCTTTGAACGGGGAAAGTAGGACCAGCATACATGGTTACCCCCAGCCATCAGCCTTAAATCTAAAAACTGTAATTCTTTATGTTTCGGTAGCTCTACAGTGAAATTGAACCCGCGACCGTATTCTTTAAACAGTTTCAAAACATAAGAAACCTTCTGTTCCAAACAACCAGGATTGACGAACACGATAAAATCATCTACATATCTAACAATCTTTGTTGCTGCAGCTCCGAAATTTTTCATTAATTTTTTTTTGTCGATTCTGCCCAGATAAATGCTACTGAGTGCAGGGGCAACTTTAGATCCGATGCAAGCACCTGTTTTTTTTTTTGTCGGTAGAATTTGCCTTTCCATTCCACAAAGGTGGATTGTAAGTAAACGGACAATATTTCCGAAAAGGTGCTCATCGACAAACCACAGTAGTTACGGAACTTGTTCTCGTCATTTTCATTAGTTATGCATAGCCGAACACTTTTTAACAGGTCGTCGAAAGGCATTGAGTAGTAAAGATCTTCTACGTCTATGCTGAAGAACTGGCATGCGCCTGGATTGGACAGTTTAAAAAAACTTACAAGTTCATCTGAGTTCGGGATGTTGAAGGGGTCACACACCGACAATTCCTGTAGATGCGTTTGTAGAAATACCGAAACTTCACGCTGCCAGGTGCTTCTTCCTGTCACAATTGCACGGAAAGGGACCCCGGCCTGTGAGTCTTTGCCACGAAGAAGATCTGCAGGTTGAGGTTCTCCGACTTTTTTACTGCTGTAGCAAGTTTTTCCAGAGTGTGCTCTTGCAACAGGGCTAATGTTCGCTTTTTTACTTTCTGAGTAAATTGTGAAAATGGGGATTGCAGCGTCTTGCTTGCGAGCAGCGCTAACCAAAACGTGTCCCGACAAGATAACATGCAGTTTCGGCCACCAACTACAAAGGCTGCACGCCGTCTTCGCGTCGAGAACTCCCCTCTTTCTGCGGCCGGCGCCAAATTCCCCAGCCCGAACAAAATTGAGACCTTGCAGGTAAGAACTGCGACCTTTAGTATGCACCGAATACGTTTACATGAACGCGCGGCAGCTATAAGACGGCCCGTGGAGAGAGCGTAACTTACCGGCGGATACCTGCTGATGTTCCGGGGCGGTTAGACGCACTATCGCCGTCCGTGCTGAACTCCGACGAATCGAAGTCGTCTTCCGTGTCTGTGTTGCTACCATCATCCAGAGATTGACGCTCAGATTCATCGGAATCCGTCGACATTTGCCATTTTCGTAGAGCATCCGCGAGCGACGTCGACGCCTAACCCAACCACCAGCGTCCATCTCCCCAACTGCGAAAGAGCTTTAAAAACTATTCCGCGGCGAAAAAAAAAAACACAGAAGAGAAACTGAAAAAAAAAAACTGCTTCTTTTATCCTTCAAATGGCGTTAGCTGTCCAGAAGCTCTCAGAGAGCGCCAAAATTTGAACTTGAAGTCATCGATACCATACTATCGATCGGAATAGCCGCAGTCACGAAAACGTTAAGAACCCCGGGTGGTCGAAATTTCCGGAGTCCTCCACTACGACGTCTCATATAATTATATCCTGGTTTTGGGACATTAAACCCGAGATATTATTACACTATAAACTATTAAGAGGCGCGAAAAACTGTTTCCCTTGGCTGCAAGAAGAAGCGCCGCAGTGGCCGCCCCTGAGTGTTATGCTTCCCAGACAAAGAAAAGCTTGATATTGCCGTTTTCTTGTGCACAGTTCGAAATAAACAGATAAGCACCAAAAACTACGCGTAAAAGTAAGGCGATGCGCTGGCACAAGTGAGATGACTCTCAGCTTTTCACGAAACATACGGCCGCGGCGCGCGTTGATTCAAATTTTGTCACTCCCATGTGAAGGATGGTTCCGGTCTGACGTAGCAGAGTTGTCGCGCTTCGTGCGCGCTTTGCGCGATCAGTTTCGAATTCGCCCATGAAATTCGATGACGAATATCTCGAACTACGTGCAATTTTTGTGATTTCTAAAAAAAATGCTATACCATAAATTTGCACGCACTACAACTTTGTAAATAAACACCTGCACTCAAGTCAATAAGAAGGTAATGAACGAGTTTGTGTTAATTATTCGCAATAGTGTCATTTTAACTGTGGCAAGGTATTCCCGCCTCGACGTGGAGTTCGTGTGCGAAAACGACAGCAGCCTTACTGTCATAGGATTTTTATAAAAATCTGTACTGTCTAAAAACACACCCTGCATATGACAGGGTGGGTTCATCGCATGAAGGATTCAATTCTCCCATTTGACATAACTGCCTAACTTATCTAATTAAAAAGGGGAATACCTTCCTAATTACTGTCCCAAATTATGTATTTAACCACCTTAAATGCCTGCCGTTAAAGAAAACGTGACTCACTCATTCTGGACATCTCAGAAGAGTATGGCGGTTGCGCTCTTCCGCGTTTCTGCTTACGTTTCCCCGTTGAATTTGCTTGAACTTCATTACTTCCCCATTATGGCCGCTCTATCGAAATCTCGAAGCTGCAATGGCTTCTTCGCATCAAGGACTTCAATCATCCCATCTAACATTACCGCCTAACTCCACTAAGTAAAATGCAAATTATTTTAACATTATAAATTAATGTCGCAAATGGTGTCTTTAGCCATCTTAAGATGTCCGCGACTACAGAAGAAGTAATTGTGAAGACATCCAACGAATATCGCATTTCCCTTAGTTTTGAGCATTTTGGACAAATTTCTTGAAACACCCTGTATAATGCAATAAATAAGATACAAGTTACTTAGCACTCACTTCGCTGTCTACTAGTGGGCACGTTTCTTTACGTAATCCATGTGCCTTCCTGTTAATTGTGAAGTGTAATCAATAAGGCACTAAAGTGTAATATAAGGAGCTGGAAGTGTTGCAAGTTTTCAGTTGGCCTTCTGAAGCAAGTTTTTATGCGTTTCTGACTTTTCCACACTCAGTGTCACTATGGCCATATTGTGAAAAATGTTTCTGTGCATGATCATTTTTCCACATCAATAAAAATTCATAGTTTCGCCACAAGCACGAAGCAATGAATGCGATAGCAAGAAATTGGAATGTCACACGAAGAACGAGAAGCAACTCGATAGTTGCAGTGCCAGCACCAGCGATATACGAGTACAAGTAATGCGATATAACTTTTGAACATCAGCGAAAGAAAACGCAAATAAAACACAGCTACACAGGAATTGTGCCTTTTGACTTGTGCTAGTGTGAACTAATATTCTTCGCTTGAGATGTTTAAAGAGAGTCCTCTCACTATGCGACCCCTCTTTGTAAGCAGCAGCGCGATCTTCAATCAATCATCCTGCGCGCTTGGCTTGAGCATTCTGCTCGTTTTCGCCTGGATTGAACAGGATGCCGTTTTCTTAGCGGAAGCCATCTATGCAGACAGTCTGGACAACCTGAAGTAGTAAGCTAACCCTCAACAGTCGGCTATATCCCAGGGTCAACATTTCGAACTGTGAGGTCAGGCATCTCGGATTTGCATAAGGCCGTGACGTGCTCAATTACGTCATCATTAACGATGCGGGTGTGCGGGTGTGAGCCAGGCATATGCGGCCATGATCCACGCGTAGAAAGAGAAGGAAACAAGAAAGAAAACGAGCAACAAATAAAACAAACAAATGAAAGCATAAAAACAGAAACAAAACAGAAATAAAAACAAATAACAACACCTGTGGCTCATGCACTCATTCAGTGCTGGCGCCCCTCAAACATTACGGTCTCCTACACTTTAAGCCGCAAATGACAAAAATGGTTGTGAGGTTCGTCCTTTTGGAGGTAACTGCATTGCCACAACCATTACTTCCTGAAGGATGAACGATTCCTCCTTTAGGGAGTAACTGTCAGGGGACGCACGGTTAGTCCTCAGTTGTTTTGAAGGACGAAATGTCGAGGTGTAAAATTTACCCCGTTATGGGAGTAACTGATTTATTCCTCTTTTTGGGTGGTCAACCGCGTAGGGACGAACGGTTATTCCTCATGGGACTAATAGTTGCTCCTTCTCGATAAAAAAAATACATTTATTACAGTTCCTGGTTGAACTACTGAGCATTTGGAGGTTCACACGCATGTGGCGTACACATGCAAGTTGATACACAGAAATTTATTCAGAAGTAAACGACAGAAACTTCACAAGAAACGCACGGAATTCGAACTTGTGACCATTGAATCAGCAGCCCCGTAAGCTAACCACTACACCACGCCCCAGTACATGGCAGAGTGAAAAGTACCAGGCTTCTATACATAGGCACCGTTTGGACACTTCACATTCTGCCATGTCAGTCTAAGTAGCAAGACCTTCCGTGATTCGCGAGCAGCCACTTTGTGATGACGTTCGTGAAAATGTGAAATGTGTTGGATTCGTTTTTCTGCGAGCGTGCTTCGACAGAATTTGCGCGCTTGATGAACATGTGGACGTTTGTAAAATTTTTGGGTTTTTTTTTTCAGATATTTATTTCCAATGTTCCTATATATGCTCCTGTCGCTGTGTCAAGCTTCCTCGCTTATCAGTGCACAGAACGCTCGCTGTTGGTTATATCGTTCGGCGAAAATGTTTGTTGAATGTCAGAAAAATGAAAACGTTTAAAGAAATAACCAAGTTTATTGAGCGACTCATCTCGACGCTGCAGCATCGTGCTTAGACATAAATTAAACAAGTTCGTTTGTTGAATGCAGAAGATATATAATGACTTCCCTGCATTCTAGGGGAGACAATGAAAAGTGCAAAGTTTTATCCGAATGGATGCTGTCCAGCCGACTTCAGGAAGTGTAACAGCATCATCTACAGCTGCTGAGAGCGTGTTCATAGGTACAAGATGTTGAATATGTTTTTCAGGAGGCGCAACGCTCTCGTTCATCGATTTCCTGAAACAATAATTCCAGAAGCATTCATTATTTGCAGCAGAAATGTTCGTGCACTTGTAGTTACGTCACATGGCCTCTGTTAGAAAGGCCGCATGCGTAAAAATTAGACGAAAACTGCCCTCTCACAGAACCTGTCGTAATGCAATCGAATAGTTCAGATTGTGTTAAGAAGTTCAAGAAGCCAGCTCTCGAGTTGAACGTTTCAGGCTTTCACAGCGGCACGCTTGTGGGCCCTTTTATTTAACAATAAAGCTTGCGCTTCATTTGAGAGATAGAAAAATGAAATGATTCGTAGCATCGCTACAAACGAGCAAAGTCGCCGTTGCGGTCGCCGACTGTCTATGTTAGCAATGCAATGCCTCTAGCTAGACCTGTAACTTTAACACCCAAACTTCCCAAATGGCTTGTTTACCTTGCAATAGAAGACATTGTGCGGAGTTTACGTGAATTTCCTTTTAAACACCGCGAAAATTTGTGATGAACAACACTTATTTGTGAAACACTTAAAACAAAAATTTTGCACAGCTATACTTGCTACAGCTAATGTTGAGCCCTCACCGAGGTTACCATGATTCGATGGCCCGGCCATCACGCTTGTTATTCTACAACAGGCGGGGCTGCATTCGCGACGCTCTATAGTGCGAGCTTATCAACCATGAGTGATTTATTCGCGAAGAACGTGAATGTTAAATAAGCGGTGACCGTACATATCAACAGCACAAAGGTAAAATCACGCGGAGTAACGACAGCCTTGTTTACACTCACCTCTCAGGTGATGCTCCAGTCGGGGCGTAGCATTTCGATAGCGCAGCACTTCATTCCAGTAGCGGATGACGTTTACCACAACGCAAAGACGATTCAGTGCACCACATGTGACAGCAATCGCAACCCCAAAACGAGAATGCATCCACAACACATCACAACACCGTCGAGAGCCAACTTCCCGCGCACTAGAACACCATGCCGCTCATTGATACAGTTTGGGCGCGAGCACATTTTTTTTTATGTGGGAGCTTTTACTCATTTGCTTATTCTTATGTCATATGAACGATATTACTTTACTCCTGCCGTAGCTGCCGTAGTTGTCATGACCATTTACACTAAAATAAACTGTTAACAGTTGCAGGAGGATCGAAAGGTGGGCCAGTTGGTAATTCATTTTCTTCGTTCAGCGAACTGGGAGCGCGGAAAATACACAAAGGACGAAGCGAGGAACCACATAAGACGAGCGCTCACTAACAACTGATTTATTTTCCACATCGGAAGGACACATTTACACACAAATTGCGCATGTCAAGAAAGATTATGACGACGGCATGAATAGCATGCGAAGCGTATGATCAAGGCACATATCTAACGGTTATCTAGGTAGCTCAATTCACAGTCATGCAGTGACAGGGAAGGATGACTTATACATTGATCTGTATTCCTGGAAATGTGATATGCTTCAGATATTTCGCGCGTAGTTTGATGAGGATGCCGGAACAACACAACTGTATTCTCAAACAGAGGTTGGCACTTGCACGAAAAGCAATGTGACGCTAAATGGGAGTAAGGTGTGTTCTTCAACGAGCTTTTGTGTTCTCTGAGACGCACGTTCACACATCGGCCGGTTTGGCCAATGTACATACGTCCACAAGAAAGGGGTATCTTATATACCACTCCGGTGTTGCACTTAACAAACTTGTTTACATGCTTCTGGAGGCATCTTCTACCTTTAGATGCATTCTGTGCCCTCCTGTGTGTAAATGCGTCCTTCCGAATAGTGGAAAATAAATCAGTTGTTAGTGAGCGCTCGTCTTATGTGGTTCCTCGCTTCGTCCTTTGTGTATTTTCCGCGCTCCCAGTTCGCTGAACGAAGAAAATGTTAACAGTTGATTTCTTTAGCGGACTATTCGCTTACGCGCATGCTGATCATTCATCCGAGGCCGCCACTGCACCGGAAAGTTCCATGACAGTAAACGTTGCTACGTATGGTCCTACAGTTACTCCCTCCGTTGGCACACGGCACCTTCGTCTTGCAGTTAATGCCTCCGCGGACTATTTGTTGTAGGGACGAAGTGCAGCACTTACTCCTATTTCGCTCCTTTGCGGCTTAGAGTGTAGAATTTTTTCGAGTAATCTGCACCATATGATTTAAATTTTACAGCCAAGCAAGAATGCAATGCTCTTACGTAATTGGCTTAAGACAACATTAATGCGTCGCGTGAAAGCGCAGTGGCAAAGGCAGCGTACATTTCCGCGTCGCATATGGGCAATAATGTGCGCGTGCCTGGACTATAGCCGAATACCGTCTGCGTTTGCATGCGTCGGAGAATACGTGCGCCATTTTTTTTATTTTTTCTAACTTACGTAACGGTATACTTGTTGGGATGACGCGCACTCTAGCTTATGCCTTATTGCATCTGTGTCATTAGCCGCGGCGGCGAAGCGTTCCGTGGACACGCGTGCCGGGCGACATCATTGCCCGACTGAATCAGTGAGAGCGATTCATGTCCATAGCACGGGATCATTGTAGTATATTATACGTGCTCAGGACAATGAGGCATCTGGTTGTTGAGATGGCGCAGTCATGGAGACTTGCTTCCTGATTGTGAACTCATTTCGTAATGTAGGACGAAGAGTTTCACCATATTCTTCTCCCTGAGAGCACGTTTCGCGGCGGGGTGTAATATATCGTGCAGCGCTCTGTATATTTTCAGAGAAAGCAATGGACTACATCTGACTGTGTAATGTTGGGAAATGTGTACGAACACTGTATTGTTCTTCGTCAAACTTACTCCCCATTGCTTGGAACCGAAAGAGTAATCCAGCACTTGATATAGTAAGCAAGTCGACACAATATGCATATCGGCATCTCCAAAGCATTATATATCGTGATAGCATTTGCGCTATTTGTGGATCTGTTCAATAATTTGCAAGGTCCTGAAGAATTCGAAGAAAACTGAAGGCTTCACAAAGAAAGGCAGTCTGGTTGTAGCAACTTGTGATTGGCGAAACACTTCTGTGCATGGGTTTTTGTGCGGACAGTGTTCAGGACGTCCCACATACTATAGATAAGTTTCGAACTCATTTGGTGTTCTATTCACACGTGTTTCGGTGCGCTAAATAACACGGGTTGCCACTGAATGGAACAAATATGGGACATTTTTGTTTTCTTTATATTGCTGCTATTATTATATTTTAATTAGCCTAGTAAGTACACTAAGCATATTTCAGAGCATACAGCGCTTTTACATTGGACCCTGTTAGCGTACAATGTAAAACATATAACAACATCCCTTCCAAGAGATGCCGCCTCAATAAGAAATCCCTAAAGTTTTCTGCTCGCCCTACCTAGAAAATGCCACCTACTCTATGGGATATTAGACTGCGTCATAGATGTACAGGGGTGGTCTGAAGTTCCCAGGCCGCAACGCCCGGCCGCGGAGTAGCGGCTCGCTGTTATCGGGGCGCTGCGATAGCAATCACGCCTTGGCGCACGCTGGCGTCGAGCGTGTGCGTGGGGGGAGGGGTGCACCTCTCTCTCCTTTCCTCGCTCTCCATGATAAGAAACCGACGTATAAACTTGGTGCGTCATGTTCCCTCCCCCACCGCTCTTCGATGTTTTACTACCGTGCCGCGTGTAGCGGGGCGGCAGTCTTCCAGAAAACTGACGCATCATGATTGCGGCTACATTTAGCTAAACATCATATACATTACCGTGGTTTTGGACTTCTTGGAAAATATTATCATGCGTTTAACTTTCCATTTTCACTGCGGTGGCTCTCTCAGCCGTTTGCGCAGGCCAATTCGCTGCATACGAACACGGTCGGAGCCTTATCAAGGAGAGCAGCAAAGAGAGAGGGATACAACCCCCACCACCCACACGCTGGACACCAGCGTGCGCCAAGGCGTGATTGTGATGGCAGCGCCCCAATAGCAGCGAGCTGCTGCTCCGTGGCCGGGCGTTGCGGCCTGGGAATTTTTGACCACCCCAGTACGTGTTCGCGAACGCCGGAGCACAGATCTATCGCAATGGCTCTAAAAAATTCCTGCGCTGGCAGCGCTTGACTATTTTTTTTTCGGCGGTCGTTCTGTTCCTGAAGCTACGGTTACTGATATGTTGGCGAAGCTGTTTCCATATTTTGGCTTACTAGACACATTTTAGACCGCTGAAGCGAAAGTTGGAGATGTGTAGCACATATTTAGCACTCATGCTAATAACGTATACGTTCATTCTTTAACATACCTGTACCTAAAAAAGCAATCAATCAATATGCATACGTAAAGTAGATATTTTTTTCAAGGACTTATGTGTTAGGTTCTCAAAAGACATAACTGCCGCATATCACTTCCTTCTAAGCTGTCATATCTTTGGTACTAACATGCCACCGAACATTGCTTCTGCGTAATACTACTGTTTACCTCATTTTTGCACTTATCTTAGGGCCAAGCATACAAGGAAATACAAAGCAAGATCATTATTTAAGAGCTAAAAATATAGGTGGGGTGTGCAAACTAACTTTTATCTGTTGTATGTTCTGTGCGTTGCAGAAGCATAAGTAGGAAAAGTAGAGAGGAGAAACATCTGGCGTCTTTCGTTAAGCAGCTGGCGTCTTTTCGTTTTGCTTTAGAAACATCTGGCGTCTTTTTGTTTTGCTTTTAGAAAACATCTGGCGTCTTTCGTTGGTTTATTTCATCAATCAACGGCTTTTTGAACAAATTTTTATTGTTTAATCACGCACAGGAGAAATCTCACCAGGCACTACCTTGGAGGTAAACAATGGCTGCTAATGGGAATGAGAGACAGAAGAAGTCTGCTTTTAGCTAACACTACACTTCTACTTCTGCTAACGTTTCCTACTGGAACATGCCAATGGCTGCTAATGGGGAATGAGAGACAGAAGAATTCGGCTTTTAGTTAACGCGCACGCTGCGAATTTTTTATTGTTCAACAACGCACAGGAGAAATCTCCCACCGGCACCACCTTGGAGGTCAAGATCTGGTACTAGCATTAAGACTGGTTACGCACTACGACGGGGACGAACGGGTGCCGCTTTAAGGAGCTTCGCCCCTAAAATTTGGCAGATGCCGCGTACCGTGGGAATCGATGTTATGCGAAGCATGCGCGGGATGGTGACTGTGGCCTAATCTTTCACATTGAGCGAAACACACTCATATGCTGAAGAGTCACATATGTATTATATAACGAGTTGTTTAAAGTTGCGTAACGATGCCGACAACAACATATGTGTTACCAACAACAGACGCGGTAAGCTGATATGTAGTGCTGATATTCTTCAATACTGGATAGCGCGAATCCGAACAGCACAAAGAAGAAACACAAATGCACAGGACAGGCGTTACTCGCAACTAAGCTTCATTCAGGAAAGTTCCCCTAGATATACACCCAGCCTAGTGGCACGCGCAGGCGCACTGCACGTACGTTACATTCACAGTTGCAGTTATTGCAGTTGCGTTACAGTTGTTATGCTTATACATGTCCCCTATCACGGAGAACGCACGCACGCTTCACGAACCCGTGTGTGTGTGTAGAAGAGGTTCTCGACAGGTGTTGAACAAGTTCACCATCACCGTGATCAGTGAGCACCAGCAGCTGGACCGGACTTGTTAACCGGATCCGTTCGTGATCGCGACTACGAGGGGTCTAAGTGTGGTGAAGTGCAAGGTATAGCACAGCTGGTTGAAATTCTGGATGCCTCTTACGATGAAATGATCTATGACGCCTCCTGTCATGGACGTGGCAGCGAGGTCTTTTGACGCCCTGTCCACATTCAAGCCGCCTTTCACGTAGTATAAAGGCCATGCGTTGTTGGGTCTTGATAAATCAATGTTCAAGTCACCGGTAATGATCAGAGGTCTGGTTCTCTCGGCAGATTTATTGTAGGATGCATTGACCCCAGTTTTTGTGTAATCGGCGTAGTCCACGTTGCTGACCACATGAACGAGTGCATGGTAGTTGAGCGTCTTTCAGGGGTGTTCTGTCTTCAGCTTCCTCACTTTCCTTGCGTTCGCCGCAGTGGTGTAGCGGTTACGGTGCTCGGCTGCTGACCCGAAGGTCGCGGGTTCGATCCCGGCCGCGGCGGTCGCATTTCGATGGAGGCGAAATGCTAGATGCCGGTGTACTGTGCGATCTCGGTGCACGTTAAGGAATACCAGATGGTCAAAATTCCGGAGCCCTTCGCTACGGCGTCTATGATATCGCGGTTTTGGGACATATCGTGGTTTTGGGACATAAAACCCCAACAATTATTATTATTATCACTTTACTTGCGTGTCAATGTGTGCGTTCGCGGTTACTGTGTTGGTTGAGACTTTGTATCACCTGTGGCACATACCCGCATGACATAAACTCTGGTATGCGGGTATGTGCCACATGTGACTGAGAGAAAGGTTTCATGACGTACGCGATAGGTATTTTGCGTTATTCATCTCATGACAAGTGAATCGCGTTCGCCATACACTGATCCCCTGCTATGCCAAGTTTGGTATATTAGAAATTATGGACCCGACCAGGAGAGCGCCCAGATGTAGGCGGCTAGATAGATAGATAGATAGATAGATAGACAGATAGATAGATACGTAGATAGAAACGGCCAAAGTGCCTGAAGTTCGCTAAGAAATGCTTCGCATTTAAAATATCTCGTGTGAGTCATCTCTTTCAATGAAAATGTCCTTACAGAATTGGAACCACTGGTAACTCGTACATGAAGGTACGAGACCAAAAGGTGCAAAGCAAAGCACCGATTTTGTGAGATGTTGGTGTTAAAGTGCATTGACACCATGGTAGAAAAATCTAACTATACGCTACCGGACTCATGATTCGACTCACTCAGACTCACCCAGAATCAGATAGAGCCTTGTGTGAGGGAGTCCGAGTGGGTAATATTTTGGCGAGTTTGAGTCCGAGTGAGCCCGATGAAAAATTCTAATGTAGATGCGCTGAGCGAAATGCGAGAACGAATAACGAAACGCGACGACAGGACAATGGTCCTGTCTACTCAACCTACGGAAAAAAAACAAGTGGTGCATTTCGCCCAGCGCATCTACATTACAATGCCTTACCAAGTAGCCCAAATTGAAGATTTGCTAACGGATTGAGCAAACCTTTAGTAAACTTGAGTCCGAGTGAGTCCGGTTGAGGAACATTTCGATGAGTATGAGTCCGAGTGATGCCGAAGGGCAAGATATATTTCATTAGGGAGCATGAGTGAGCTCCACGTTTATTGTCAACCTATGTGCAGAAATAACCACTCAACTAGCTCTGCTCCAGTCTGTGTCACACGTGCTATGCTATGTCTTGTGGGCACTTTCCTGTATATACTAATCTTTCAATGCTACCGAAAATTCCACATCCTGAGGTATGTTTTCCCGCAACAGATATCGCCGCCATTGTCGCTTTCGTTTGTTTTTTTTGCGACTGTTTTTATTTTGCAAGTATTTTTTTGCAACAAGCGACAAACTATCGGCGGACTGTGGTGTTTCAGAGACAAAAAGAACCGGTGTGGCTGAAGTAAACTAAACGACGATCAAGATTATTGTCGAAGGCTAAAATAAGCCTTAAAATTTGTGAGTGAAACAACTTCACTGAAACCGGCGGGTTGAGGCTTTGGCCTAGGCCGCGCCAGGTGCGGTGGAGAGACCCTGTCTCCCAGCTGCCTCTCGAGCTCGCTGGTTTGCCTATAGTAGTTCTTCGACATCAGAGCTGATCAGCGCGTCTTTCCTCCGCGCCCCAAGCTATCCTGAGGAGACTGCATATCAATTGCGAAGCATTTCTTAGCAAACCTCTGCGACTTTGAGCGTATCTATCTGCATTTAAGAAGCGCAAAATGACACTGGGACGAAACATAGACACACACAGGACAAGCGCTTGTCTATGCTTCGTCCCCGTGTCATTTTGCGCTTCTTAAATGATGAACCATTTCCAACTAGGCCAAACAGCCGTTTTGCTGAGCGTATCTATCTATCTATCTATCTATCTATCTATCTATCTATCTATCTATCTATCTATCTATCTATCTATCTATCTATCTATCTATCTATCTATCTATCTATCTATCTATCTATCTATCTATCTATCTATCTATCTATCTATCTATCTATCTATCTATCTATCTATCTATCTATCTATCTATCTATCTATCTATCTATCTATCTATCTATCTATCTAGCCGCCTACGACTTTGAGCTCTCCTGGCCGTTTCGTTAATGGGATGTATACCAAAATTGGTATGACATAATATGACCATATTACGAACATAAATGACAGGTCATAACATGAAAATCAAGACATGCATGTCATGAACAGCATGATTTACATGCCACGGTCTTGGGGCTCTTGCGGCCCTTTCGTTTATTTGATATATACCAAAACTGGCATGGCGTGACAATAGTGACAGGTCCTAATGTGCAAATCCTGACACACATGTCGTGTACAGCATGATTTTCATTACGTTGTCTCGGGGCCTCGTGGTCGTTTAAATGAATGGATACATACCACAACTGGTATGATGAGACATTTCTGTATGACGAACATAACTGACAAATGGTAACATGAAAATCGTGACATGCATGTCATGTACGACATGATTTACATGCCGCGCTCATGATGCACTTACGGCCGTATCGCTGGCGTTATATAGACCAAAACTGGTATTGCGCGACTATACTGTATGATGAACGTAAATCAGAGGTGGTAACGTGAAAATCATGGTATAGAAGCCATGCACGACATGATTTGCCTGCCACGCTCATGGCGCCCTCGCGACCATTTCGCTCGCTTGATATACACCAAAATAGATATTGCGCGACGACACCTAAATCATAGGTGGTAATGGGAAAATCATAATATGCAAGTCATGTGCGACATTATTTTCATGCCACGCTCATTGTCCGATCACTGTCGTTTCGCTCGCGTGATATGCATAAAAATTGGTATTTCATGACGCGATGGTATGATGACTGTAAATGATGGGTGGAAACTTCAAAATCGCGACAAGCAAGTCATAATATTAATGAGTACTAACAGAGAATAATGCCAAGGAAAGTATACGGGGTGTTATTTGTAGTAATCAGAATATAAATGTCAAGAAAGTAAAGTGGACAAAAAGATAACTTGCCGCCGGCAGGTTATCTGCTACGTGCTACGTGACGCCAACAGGCGGAAAAGTGTTCCACACTCGCCGCCATGGCTGCGATCGGCGCTAACACTCCTAGGTTTAAATCCACATATATACCCCATAAAGTGGACGGGAGGATGGCCGCCGCCGTAGCTCAGTGTTAGAGCATCGAACGCGTTATTCGAAGGTCGTAGGTTTGGTTCCTGCCGGTGGCAAGTTATCTTTTCGTCCACTTTTCTTTCTTCGCATATATATTCTAATACTACAAATAACACCTTTATACTTTTCTTGGCATTATTGTCTGTTAGTTCTCACTAATAATGTGTCTAACAAACAAAAAAAAACGAGCCCTTAAGGGTCACCTTCTGTCCGACATGCAAGTCAAGTACATATTTTACATGCTACATTCATGGTGCACTCGCGGCCGTTTCGCTCACATGATATACACCAAAATTGGTATTGCGCGATGTGACTGTATGGCAAACATAAATGACAGGTGGTAACTGGAAAATCATGATATGTGTGTAATTTACGGTATGATTTACATTCCATGCTCGTTGTCAGATCGCTGCGGTTCCGCTCACGTGATATGCACTAAAATTGGTACTGCGTGACGCGGCTGTATGACGAACTTAAATGACAGGTGGTAACATGAAAATCATGACATGCATGTCATACACGGCATGATTTACATGTCACGCTCATACGCACTCGCGGCCGTTTAGCTGGCTTTATATACACCAAAACTGGCTTTGCGCGACTGTATGACGGACGTAAATGAGAGGTGGCAATATTAAAACCATGACTTGCCTGTCATGTATGGCATGATTTACATGTAACGCTCACGGTGGCGTTTCGCCCGCTTGTTATACACCAACATTTGTATTGCGCGATGTGACTGTATGACTAGCATAAATGACAGGTGGTAACATGAAAACCATGACACGCATGTCATCTACTACATGATTTACATGACATGCTCATGGTGCACTTGCGCCCGTTTGGCTAGCTTGATATACATCAATATTAGTATTGCGCGACGCGACTGTATGACGAACATAAATGAGAGGTGTTAGCATGAATATCATGACATGCATGTCATCTTGTACGACATGATTTAGATGGCATTGTCATGGTGCGCTTTCGGCCGTTTTGTTAACTGTATATATACCAAAATTGGTATGACATGACACTAGTACGTGATGAACATCAATTACAGATCATGCATTGTATATTCCAGAATAAACGATCCATTAGTATGGTATATACCGAATTGTACATGCATGCATGCATGTCAGACATGCGATATATAGTGAATAGATGTCATGGCATGAATGACTTCGCTTATCTCAAAGACAAACAAGGCGATGTAGCAGCCCTTTGCCGACTGCTTCGCATTACATTGATTCCCACAGTGCGTGGGATATGCAGTATTTTTTTTATCCTGTACATGTGCACAATTTCATACAATGTGTTTAGCGCGGTGTGTTTTACCCCACACAGTTTACACGAGCCATCCACCTCGAAGAATAGCGCGCTTAATATTTTCATTTGTAGTACTCATAGATGAGAGGACAGCAATGTGAGTCAGAAGAGACCTAAATGCAACAAAATATTTAGGTTCAACTTACATATGAAATCTTTCACTGTCATTTCATTTTAATATTCAATGCTAGATTTTGTTAAAGATTTTTAAATACTGCACCTATTTTTTGCGCAAGATTTCTTTTACATTGGATTTCTTGGTATCTCCTTTGTGAATGGTTGTGGCAATTCCAGCACAAAATTTCTTAGTGCGGCCTTGAAAACATCTAATGATTTATTTTATGATACCTTTACGCACCAGCCCTGATTTTATAAACTACCACTTTTTACCTAAATTTTCACGAATACTTACGCGAAAATTCTCGCTACTGAATTCCCTTTTCCATTCCGCAAGCAGTCGATGCCAAGAATCCCCATTTCCGGTATCTTTATTGAAAGAGGTCATATTTCAAGCGCGCTGTTGGAGACCGGGCTACTTAGTATTCCAGGATAGAGATTCGTAGCGCAGGTACAAATGAAGCGAGACAAAGGAAACGACGAAAACAACTGCTACGAGAAAACAGATAACGAGACATGACGACGGCGAAAAAACACCTCGCGCGATTGACGTCGACCTTGGAAGGCGGAACTGAACCAGCGAAGCCACAGAATGTAGCTACCTTTCTAAGTACAGTTGAAGCTATACTCGGTCATTACAGCTACGCGTTTGGTTAATGATTGATTCCGTGCTTCATTCGCTTCATTACAGTATTTTTCAAAAGTCACATTTTCCGACTTTAGTGAAGAAATAAACATAAGTATCCGCGTCTAACGATAAAATTAGGACGTCTTTTAACGAACAGTATAAACAATCTTTCCATCAGCTGGGTTATCTGAATACGTGTTCTCTGCGGTTGTCTTTCTCTTTAAGCACGTGTGATAACCAAAACCTAATGTTGACTCATTGCCGGCTATACATGAGAGCACGCCTGTCTCGCACGCAGGCTACTGGCGAGCCGAGCGGATACTCTCGCACCCAGACGCCAGGCTGTCAAGGCGCGCAAGGGTTGCGCTAAGTAAACAGGGCAAGCTGCAGTTCTGAGGCTTTAAAGTGCAAAAAAGTACCCGTTCACGCCACTTGCGCGCATAAGAGCTCGTCTGGGCACTACTGCGTCGTCTTTGGGCGCCAAAGCAAGCAGTGCAACAGGAGGATGTTATTTAGCGCTGTCTTTGACGATCACGATCCTCCACGTCCATGGCGGTGTTTTCAGTTTCGCCGCGAGTGGATAATCGTAATTGAAGCAGAAAAACTAGGAGCCCAGTGAAAATGCGGGAGTAATTGCACTAACTGCATGCATTCTATAGTGTGATACCCACCTATTCAATTTTATACGAACCTAATTTGCGTGACACGCAGCTGGGTTGAAGGCAGACGCAAGCTTTGTGTGGGGCTGCACCTAATACCTTTGAGCGTTTCCTTTAACGAAAATGTAGAGCAAGGTAATGCTTTGAACCACAAGCAATCAGCAAGCTTTGCCACTTTCAACGCAGTATCAAGCTTTAGTGTTTTTTTTTTTATGGCATCGACGCCTTCAAGATTACAAGTTTTCAGCTTCAAAAGGCAGTAAATGGTACGGTGTTCGTCAACAGCTCGCCAGAATTTTGTGCTTTCATTTCAGTATTTGATATCCTTTCGTAGCGATTCCTTTTCTGATAATGATGCTTTTTCAGGTTATTCGCGCTTGTCCGTTGGCCACAGTAACTATATGCGTGTCACTCTGACCATAGGGGAAGCGCATAGAGCATGAAAAGGCCTTAGGATCGAAAAAGACATCGTTACAAAATACCGGACCTGGTCTGGGGCTAGAACCTGCGATTAGCGTCTATCTGGGGCGGTCTCTCTACCATGAGACCTAAACAGGAGACTAGAAATTCCCAGCGCAAGACTTACATTCTAACCTTGACTGCAACATTCAGACTGATGCTCTTTTCCTGGATTTCGCGAAAGCATTTGACACTGTCCCTCACAAACGCCTAATTCTTAAATTATCTCTGTTAAATCTAGATCCTAACGTACTTGCATGGATAACATCTTTCCCGACTAATCCCTCCCAATTTGTGTTTGTTAATATTCACTCTTCTAACCGACTACCTGTAACTTCAGGTCTCCCGCAAAGGTCTGTCTTAGGGCCTCTACTCTTCTTAATTTACATTAACGATCTGCCATTGCATGTATCACGTAAATGTCGTATGTTTGCCGATGACTGCGTAATCTACCGATCAGTAACCAACATTCATGACCGAACACTAATTCAGCATGATCTTAACAACATACAAACATGGTGTAACCGTTGGTTAATGAACTTAAATCCTAATAAATGTAAGCTTGTTTCTTTATCTCGCCGCCGCAACGCTTTTGAGTTTACCTATTCCATCGCTAATGTTAACATAGAATCACTTCAATCATTCAAATACCTCGCCATCACCTTGGCTCATGACCTGTCTTGGCGTCATTACACTACTAACATCATCTCGTCTGCTAATAAATCACTCGGGTTTCTCAGACTACACTTACGCCATACTCCGCCTCACGTCAAGACGCTTGCATACAAATCATTTATCAGGTCCAAACTCCAGTATGCATCTTCCATCTGGAGCCCTCATTAATCATACATCATAAGAGAACTCGAATCACTTCAAAATCGGGCTACCAGGTTCATTCATTCTGCATATTCGTACGATATCAGCATCTCATCTCTAAAGGCTGAATCAGGTCTGGAAACCCTTGCTTTCACGCCGACAGTGTGCCACCCTCTCTCTTTATCATATGTTTTATTTCAGTGCACTGAATCATCCACCGTACATCACGCCCCCTCCGCACATATCCCATCGCACTGGTCATCCGTTACAAGTCGCAATGCCACGTAGCCGGACCACTGCATTCCAAGCCTCCTTTTTCGTAAGAGCAGCAAAAGACTGGAACGGCCTTCCTCCCGCCATCTGTGCCATCACTAGCCCCTCTATGTTTGCAGAAGCCATTAAAAAAACCGTTGTATAGTTCTTTTTTTTTGTTATACACCACCCCTTATGTAATATTCCTACAGGGGGTCTTTAAGGAAGTAAAAGTGAAGTGAAGTGAAGTGAAGTGAAGAATCAACGGACAACTCGAAACACATTGACACTGTTTATGACATATCAGTTCAGCGAATATCACTCACCTTGCGGTGTACCGCAGAAGTATGATGTTACACACATAAGTTGGCTGCTTTCTCGTTAGTGGAAATATTTCTCTTTGCTTTAATGACAAGACAATTTGCATTAGCAGATTCTTCGTAAGTCCAGTAAAGCAAGCAGCTATTTTGTCAGTCAACTTTGGCATCGGCGCAAAACAATGTGGAGTAATTTCTGCGGAAACACGACGGTTGATGAACAAAAAAAAGTCACGCCATATCCACGAAGTGAATGATGTTAGAAGAGCTTGCTCGGAGATTATCGGGTAACGCGTGAATCCTTCGTACAAATTCATCTATTGTCAATGAAGACTTGACCACGTTGTTATATATATACACCTTATATACACAATGTTTCTTGGGTGTTCATGCTGAGTAGCAGTATCAAAGTGCACCGAGTGAGCTCCCGGCGAAGACAAAGGATAGCGCGCCGAGAGCAAGCGCTGTATATGGCCGCGGCCCTCTAGCAGTCACCTATCTAACACCGATTCGCGTTGAGGGGACAAAATGCGCGAAAACCACATATCCCGCTCCAGCGGCCGTATTCGCTTACACCAGCGTTTTGTACAGTTATGCGAGATCGCATCGAAAACAGTTAGCTGCTAACCTTACTTCACATAACTTTAAAATTTGTTGCTATCTCATTTTAGCTTTGCCCTTGCGGAGAAACTGTGATTTTTGTATTTGCTTCAGCTACAATATATACATGCCCCCAGTGGCACTGCATGTAGTGTATGCTTGTTGCACAGCCGCCCAATTCTGTAACTTCAACGCCCGAGCGTCGACCGCCGAGTCGATAAGCGCCGTATAACGGAGCACAGCGGCGAAATGAACGAAAATACGCTCGTGCGCGCGATGGGCAGTCCTGTGCAGCTCTCTTCTCCTAGGCTGTTTCGGGAAAAGGACACCACCCCGGCTTCTTTTCAGCATAGTTGTCGCCATGCTTTTTTTTCTTTTCTAAATGCCGCCATCACACTAAAGGAAAAAGGTGAAGTGGTCGCGCTTGAGATGGATATGATGTGATGTACACCGGTTGATTATACTACGTGCGTGTCAGCACTTTTTTTCCTGGGGTTCACGCAGCACATTCCTGAAGCAAAAAAGATTTCTGCCACTGCAAGCCAAAACAAGACAAAAAAAAAAAACAAGGACAAACAAGTTTGGTTAGGGGTGAAGCATGTAGGGAAGGGTGTTTCATCTCCACTAAAGTGAAACTTGTGGAGTGGCGAAGCATGCAGTGTGCGCCGGTGTTTCCCACAGCGAAATCTCTGCTAATGGGCAATGAGAGACAGAAGAGAGATTAGGCACGGAGTCCCGCTGTCCGCTTTTAGTTAACGTGCACGCTGCGAATCTTTATTGTTCAACTACGCACAAGGGAAATCTCCCACCGGCACTACATTGTAGGTCAAGATCCAGTGTCTATATATACGTGAGGGCCGGTGAACTGTTGTGCAGTGCGAGCAGACGTTTTATTGCGATAGCAATTATATGGACAGTCTCGGCTGGATTTTGCCGTCGCCGTCGCCGCCGTCATGCACCGTATATGTATAAGTATGTATATATATATAAAGCCACAAAGAAAAATCATTCAGAAAAATGCTTCCGAGGCGCGGAATCGAACCAGGCACCTCTTTCTCCGTAGCTAGTGGCGCTAGCCACTACGCCACGAAACGCAGATCCTCCACGTAGGTAACGGCGAGCGTTATATACACACCCTTTACCGCTTGACGGACTCAGAGACGGCTGCGCTTATAAGCGTTTCTTCATTACCAGCGAGATGGCGTTAGGAGCACGACAGGCGCATTTAAAAGTCGTCAGCGAGCTCGCTTGCTTCATGTTATGTTTGCGCAGGGAGAACCTTGCCCTTGCGCTGTCTGCTCGCGCGGTTTTCTCGTGCTGAGGGGAAGAGGGATGTTTCACGCTTTCACCATAATGTCCGCGCTGATGTTTCGGAGCGTACGAAAGTCACTCGAACTCAAGGGGCGCCGCTAAAGGAACAAACAGAAGATGAGCGCGAACTATCAAGTGTCACAGCTCGACACTTGAAGCACGCTAGTTTCCTTCGCTGCTTCGGCCGCCTTTGCAACAGGAGCGCTGTTCAGACTGAGAGTATCCATTGGCGAGCCTCACTTCGTATAGTATTAATTTCTTGCTATCGCATTCATTGCTTCGCCCTTGCGGCGAAACTGTGACTTTTTTGTTTAATCAGGAAACTCGTTAGCAGACGCTGCCTCCGTTGGCGTTGTCTCTCGCGGGCGAGGGCGCGTTCTCGTTCCTTGCGAGCTGGTAGTTTAGTGTTCATTGCACAAAGAGTATTTCCATAGCCAACGCGCGCCGTTCGCTCTCTCTCGCCACACGGCGAGCGCTGAGGCGCATAACAGCCCTCTCTTGCGCTCAAGCAAATGAACCGTCCCGACAGCAGACGACGATGCACGATGCATGCCGACACGCCGAGACCCTAAGGTGTTTCGCCCCTGAGAGCAGGTGTTGCTGCGTTCGTTTCACATAACAGCCTGTTAGACAAAACCTGAACCAGGCTGTTCACTACGCGCATGTTTGTAATCTCGTTTATTTCGACCCTGCGCTCCGTCGTACAGCGCTGATTGACTCGACGATCGATGCTCGCGCGTGCAGGCTAAAAAAAAATGGGTGGCTGTACACTATTAAAAAAAGAAACTCAAAAGTTAGTGATCCCAGCATTTACTATTGCCATGTCAACTTTCCTGCGTGTCGCTACCATTTACTATCATAAAAATATATGCGAGGTGATAAACGTTGTAATTACTACTCGGCGTGTTAGGGTTTATTAAATGTTACTATTTGTGTACATGACGGGAAAGTAAATGTTATTACCAGTACTAGCCGTAATACGTTAAGCTGTGATTGTGATAGTCTTATGCAAAGTTGCACAAACTTGATTTTGTTGGAATAGCACTTTTGTGCTTCTTCATGCCACAAGTATATGCATGTATTAAGCTATGAGAAATCGGGTACAAAACATCAATCATACATCTAAGTTCATGGCTACTCAAAGTGTCCAACGCCAATATAGGGAGACATAACCTTTAGGTCGCTCTAATATTCTGCTTGTGCGCGTAAAGTCTTAATCAGACTTGTGAAGAGCAGTCATACCTGTGGCTGCGCACGTTGGCGCCGCCGCAGCTGCTACCTCACGTTAGCTACAAGCTTCCGTTCATGCTAGGATTATAGGTCAAGGACGTAGCATGTGACATGATTATGTCTGGTATTATTACGGTGTCAGGCTCTCCATAATTTTGTAAAAAAAAGTGGAGGCCGAAGCTTCTTACTGGCCGCTCTAGGCATGTAGATGCAGATGTACGTATGTTTGTTCTCGTTTTCGGTTCATTCGTTTCTCTATGGACGCATTGTCCTCTGTAGATGTCATTGGGATGAGTATATAACAGGGTATATAATTACATAAAGTAATAAGCGGTTGTTAGCTTGTATAGCAAGACAGTGCCATTTCCGCTAAGCCTTCTCCCATAGCCTGAGTCGCCGTTAAACACCATAAACAAACAAACGGTATCGTTTCACTTTTTTTGTTGGAGCTTATGCTTTTGTAGTAAATTCGACTCGGCATGAATATGTCACCGGCACAATAGACCAAATAGGTGCATACCTATTGCTGCGAAGTTATATTTTACTAGTGTTAGTGACCATACTAACACGGTAGTTACGGTCACGGTAGTAGAAAATTCATTTTGCATTACTATGTACCTCAGGGTAGCAACTGTAAGCAGTAAGTGCCATGGTAGTAATGTTACTAACGTGGTTGTTACTACCTGCAGTTAATATTTCGTGAATATGGTGAAAAACATTCGGTACATCAAAATCTACAGACACCAGCAAGCTTCTAAACGCTGTAGTCTATAGGACTGCCAAGCTTCTGGAGCTTCTGGTCCTTGTATCCCTTTCACAACAGTTTTCAAACATTTTAGTATTTATTTTCTGTAATCAGCCGGCGCCTAAATACTATCTAGCTTTTACACGTTTAAAGACAACGTACCACTCTCTTTAGGATAAAGAATTCATTTAAATGGGAACTTCTTACATTAGAATATTATTTGTTTCATGTTAAGTAATCTTAACTTTTACCTTAGACTCATCGCTGAACAATTTTGTTAAATGGCGTCGGATGACTGCGTAGGCTTTTATTGCAACATATTGCTAGATACATTGTTATACAACGCATGCCGAAGAATTTACATTGACCCACATAGTCTTTGAAAGTCTATGAAGGGTTAATAAACATTTCACATATGTTGAGAAATTAAACGTCATCCCTATAGCAATTTATCACGAGACTGGCAATGTAATCAGAGGTCATAAACAGAAGCTCAACAAAAAATTCAACGTTGTTCATCTCGACAATATTGTTAACGCAAGGTATGCGCTAGAAATTGTTTGTTCACCGCAGAAAATTCACATCAAATGGCTGTATGACTCTCTGTTTGCTTCGATATATAGTTTAGTTGCAGCTGCCAGACTCGCGTAAAACGTGAGTGGTCTCTGTCTAAGAAATGCGTTTCATCAAGCGAATCCTTCTCAATGACCTACTTCTGAATATGAGGGTGTCTGGGCAATTACGGTGTCGATTGCGGACAAAGAAACACCAAAATAAGTACGCGCGAAGATTTGGTCATGCCCTTTACACTTGCATATGCAGATGACTTTTTGTTTTTTTTCCTCAACGGAATCGTAAACAAGGCCGAGTCGAAAGACGTCGTACCAATTCAGGGTCGTTCGAAAACAATGCGTCTTATTAATGCCGAGCGACCATCGCCTATTTCCCTCTCTGTCACCAAGGGGCCTTTCGGACGGCAACGATGGCTCAGCTATTGTACTCCGCGTGTGGCCGACACGACAAACACCCGCGAGGGGACCGGTGACGCAGCATACGGAGAATGCGTGTTTTTCCCGAGATTGGAAAAAGACGCGGCCAAGACACCAGTGTCGCCCACAACCCGCAGAAGTGCCACTGCTGCGGTTGCACTCCAGCGGTCATGATGTCTCTCAATATGACTAACGCAATGACGACTCCCCTCGGAAGTCTGCACGACCACTACGTCCAACTTGCGGATCCGCGGACAAGCGACTGGCCATTCATGGGCAGCCCGGTGCCCTATAGTGGCCCTCATTGGTATCTACCTGCTTTTTGCCACACGGATTGGACCTTGGCTCATGCGCGACCGCCAGCCATTCAAAATACGAAACCTCGTGTTTGTGTATAATGTTGCGATGGTGGCGCTAAGCTTCTACTTCATGTACATTACGCTGAGATACATGGGAATGCGGAACGGGCAAAGCTTACTCTGCTGGCCGACTGACCCCAGGCCCACTGGTATCAACATGTTCTTTCTGGACAAGGCTTGGTACTACATGCTGATGAAGGCCGGTGAGATGTTGGACACTATTTTCTTCGTGCTCCGAAAGAAGACGCGCCACCTGAGCTTCCTGCATCTGCTTCACCACTCGCTTGCCTTGTGGTCCGTGTGGTTGGTGCTGACGCTGGGCATCACAGGACACGTGTTCTCCTTTCCCGCTGCTCAACTCTGCTGTTCACATCGTTATGTACGCGTACTACGCCCTCTCCGCGCTGGAGCCCTCGCTGCGGCCGCAACTGTGGTGGAAGAAGTACGTCACCCTGTTCCAGATCGTCCAGTTCACTGCGCTCGCGCTCCATGCCCTCATACCAGTTGTCATCAACTGCGGTATATCACGAATCCTCGCCTTCGTCGGTGCTCTGGAAGGAATCCTTTTTGCGAGCCTCTTCACGGACTTCTACTACACTGCCTACGTCCAGAAAAGTTCTAAAGGCCATTAGTTGCTCTGTATTGTGTGCCTTTAAAGGACATGAGGACCTGCGCACTACAAAGATGTGCTTAAAGTGACATGCCAGTGATGCTCGCAACCTTCCAGATAAATTGCGGGTCCAACATGAGCACGAAATAAGTGTATGCATTTCATAATTTACCTCCGCCGTCAAGATATCCCTATCGAAAAATCTCATATGACACGTAGGACACATATCCAATAATCTCGTATGATCATACGAGAACATATATGATTCATATGTGTTGATACGAGATTATTCAATACGAGGCATATGTGTCATATGAGAATTTTCGATAGCGATATTACGTAACTATAAAGGCTTAGTGCGCAATGGGAGGGCCATTCGCATTATTCGGCAACAGAGTGTCCCGTATCGCCTAAACAACGATAAGTTGGTTGGCGCATCAAAATGGCCTTTTTGCTTTAAGCCTCTATCCAAACAAAAACTTGTCGTAAGCTAATGTCTTTGTTAGTTTAATGTATTCAGCCTGACTTCAAAGTTCTTGTGTCTAAAATTTTGTTAGCGATATAATTGATTTACTTCAGACATAACATTGAAACATCTACTGATTCAAATGCTGTTATTCTTTCGCAATCTCCTGCCGCGGAATAACTTATTATTTGCGAAATCAGTCACTATTCTATCGGACGTGTGTTTTACAGAAAGGGAAGGGACATTGCTGACAGGAAATTGAATTAAAAGTATTTTATGTCAGCAGTTTTACTATGTATTATTTATTTTTGTGAAGTAAACTCAGAGGGAAAGGACCACTCAGTGCGGCAGTGTGTACATGTCATTATAAGTTCCTCCAATGTGAAGTGTTTTGCGTGAAGTGATTTAAGGCTTAGGACGTTTCACTGGGAGATGAAAAGAAATGCAAAGACTGTTTCAAACTGATTTTCCTGCTGCTTGCCTGCGAACGTACGTAAGAATTGTCTTCAGAGCTTGTATACGAAGAGTGCATTACTGTACTGTACAGCAATTAACTCGGAGATGCCCAGTCATTACGTTGCTCGTGAACGCCGCAATCTATATAATAAAGGAAATAATTATGGCTATCGCTTGGCTTATTTTTCCCCTTCCCATTTCAATGATATGGAACCCATTTAGTCATAACACCGATATTAGGTTCCTGCTACCTGTTTGTTTCTTTACTTTTCTGTAAATTAAGGATGTATTCTTGTGATATAAATGATAGCGGTAGAGCTACAATGTCTGTATGCCTATAAACAAACGTTCGCCATCCCCACAGAAGTTTAATATAGCATGTATTTAAATAGGTTAGGCAACGGCGCAGAAGTTTCATCGAAGCTGAACCTCCGGGAAGGTGTGTAGTGAGTGAGCTGAGGACACGGGTACTGCTAGCATTCGCTGCTAAGTGCCACCCACAGCGCAGGTGTCAAAGCTGGGGCGCCACACACCTGCCTTCAGTCATCATTCCATGGCTCTCCAGAGCTTTTCCTTCTAATCAGCAGGAAGCCAAGAAAACGAATAGTCCTTGTGCGTCCCCTGCACAGAAAAACAGTTATTGTACTCAAGGTGAGTCGAGATGGCTTCGAAGGACATATTTTCGCCTACAAGGCTGGCATCTCAGTATTAAACAAGACGCTACATTGTCAGAATACAAGGGCGCAAAGGACGAAGGACGGATTGCGCGAGGACATTAACTTGGAGCCGTGAGTACAATACAGACTCATTGATGGGAATATAAGGGCTCGTTTTTCTTTGTTACACACAATCTTAACGAATGCCAAAAGACAATGAAGCAGAGGCTGGTATAGGAGACGGTATTTGTAGTCCTCTAACTGCACTTTAGTAATTATGATATAAATGTGAAAACATTAATGTGGACAACTTGTCGACAACTTGACAACTTGCCGCCGCTAGAGACCGAACCTATACAGCCTTCGAATATTGCGTCCGGTGCTCTAACAATGCAGTTGTGTCTAACGAAGAAAAACGAATCCTTGACTTCCCCTTCATGTGTTCACTCATAGTGAGGGTCTTGTTCCGGCAGACTTGTTGCCCTCAGATAGTGTGCGAGCGCTCAGCTGTCAGCTCGTAAAAAGATCACGTGCTACGTGACGCCAACATGGAAAACAAAAGAGTGTTCCCCCCACGCCGTCATGGCGACAAGCGCCGTTGACTAACACTCGCAGGTTCAAATGCGCAGAAATACCCGATAAAGAAGACGGGAATACGATCGCCGCCGTAGCTCAATTGGTAAAGCATCGGACATGATATCCGAAGGTTTAACAGGTCACAGCCTCACCGATGGCTAGGAAAGAACACTATAAAATTGAACGAATCCTTACCCTGCAATCAACAGAAAAGCCTTGCCCCAAAACCACAGGTATAACAATCATTGAAGCGCCCCTAGGCCGGGTACCGATGACTGCAGCCTGGCGAAACGCATGATAATCAACAGGTGAATAGCGTTCGTGTTAAGAGCGCCTGAAGCAAAATCAAGACCTGTGGTTAATAATCCGCCTCAGCTGCTTGCTTTGCTACTGCTGATTTGGCCGCTGCCATCTAATGGAATGTCCTCTTAGACCCTTTTGAAATGCGAAGCTTGGAGTTGAATACGGCGCACGGTTTTCGATTGAGTGTTTGCCTGTTCTAAGAAAACGTACACCATTTAGCGTACTAGGTACATTGTACAGCGTAGCGGCAAACATACCCCAAGCTTGCGAGGTGGTCTTTCAGAATGCAGATAGCCACATCCGCCTGCCGCACTGTGGCCGCGGTGAATGTGGGAACTCCCTTTTCAGTTGCTCTCCAGGCGATCTCTCCAGGCTGTCGTATTTATATGCGATGGTGCCAATATCAGGGTGTCCGCGATATAGAGATTTGGGTGCTTCCGAAAGGCTGGAATGCTACGGCTTACTGTTGAGGGTCGCCGGGGCGTTTATCAAACGCCTTGCCGCGGATTAAGCTTCACTAAGGAATAGGCTACATCGTAAGGAGACTAAAATAGTCGACGTTGTTTTCTGCGAGCCTCCCCCGGAATAGAACTGCGCCGAGACACGTGAACACAGGGGTGGAGAGAGACGTGACAGGTAATAATTAAAAAAAATAAAACCAAAGTGCACTGGTAGATGTCGGCATGTAGTGCGAAAAAGAAGTGCTTAAAGTCGGGAATTCGTACCATATTAAGTCAAGCAAGCCGAGCGGCCTACACCTAGAAGAAGAAGAAGAAGTCGAAACAAGACAACAAGACAAGGGGCAGTGGGGAGAAGAGAATAAAGAAGAAGTTCGATAGAACAAGATGGAGTCTCTTGTGTTCAGTTATTAAGTGATATTAAGTGATGAATACTTAATACTTAAGGGCAATAATATATTCGCGAGATGCAGCTGTTGCGCGTTTGATAGTAAGGCATAGATACTCACGTGATTTAAAGAACAAGAGCACTATTGCTCCTCTAAAGTACAAGCAAGAACAAACGAGCATCTGACGCCTGACAAGAAGCTGCTGTTTCTTTACCTTGGTCTCAAAAAGAAATAAGAGTGACTTTGTGTGAGCTGTCAACGCAATCATGACGGCAAGAATAGCCTTGGTCATGCATATCTGCAGAAGATTTTTTGACGTTGGTCTCAATTCATTCAACACTTCGACTTGTATCCCATGATAACAGTTTAAAAAAAATGTGTCTTTTTTCCTTCTTATTGAATTCATTGTTATTTGTTCACATATCAGCTTTTTTTTTTCAAATGCTTGCAAAGCTTGTAAGAATTGCACGAACCATGCCAGCAATATTGCCTTAATAACTGCCTTGAAGCACCTGTTCTCTTTCATTTCCTGTTCTGAAGCCTGGTTGTCACCCTCTCGCTGTGACTTGCATAGGTTACCTAGTGATTGCAACGACTGTTGCCACTCAACTAACGATCGACATAGTGCTTAAGCAATTTTCGTTTTTAACAATATTCTGTATAAAAATGGAATAGCGTGCCGTTAAACGTCCTGAAATGTCAAAACGTTTGACTGGAAATGATCCACCAGCATATCGCTAGAATCAAGAAGAAAAATTCTTGTTCCTATCTATTACTCCCCTTTTGTGACCCTTCCGATTATTTTGAACATCTTATTCATTTAATAGCAAAGTTACCACTACTGCAATGTCTGTTTATTGTAGGTGATGTCAATTTTCATTAGCTGGTCAGCCGTTCTAACCTAGAATATAAATATATATATATATATATATATATATATATATATATATATATGAAGAGAGAGATGTAATGCGGAAAGGCAGGGAGGTTAACCAGAAAACATATCTGGTTTGCTACCCTGCACTGGGGAAGGGGTAAGGAAAGACAGAAAAGTAAGAAAGAGAGGGATGGGATAGGGAGGGAGGGAAGCACAAACACACACACACATACAGGAGTGTCACAATCGTTCAACGAGGCGGGTCGCTCGCGGAAACTTCATCAGCGCCTTCGTTGCTTTCTGGCGTGAAGCTCGATCTTTTGGACATTCCAAGATTGATTGCTCAGAAAGCGGTTGGTCGTCGAGGCGAGCAAACACTGATGAGAGGGACTGTCTCTCAGGGCTGTACTGATGGCACTGACATAAAATATGTTCAATTGTTTCGTCATTACCGCAATGGTCACATGCAGCACTGTCTGTCATTCCAATGCGGCAAGCAAAGGCGTTCGTAAAAGACACCCCAAGCCACATGCGGCAGAGAAGCGTCGTCTCGGATCGGGCCAGGCCAGATGGAATACTGAGTCGTAGGCATGGATCCAGGCGGTGAAGACGGGTGTGGCGAAAACCGGGCGTGTTCCATATAGACCTTGCGACATCATGCGCAAGCGTATTAATCTTTTTGCTGCTGCGTCGCTTCTTGATAGTGGGATAGGTTCCATCACGCCATTTTCGTGAGCATTCTTAGCTGCATCGTCGGCATGCTCGTTACCGATGATGCCGCAGTGGCCTGGCAACCACTGAAAAGTTACAGCATGTCCTTCGTCTATTTGTTGATGGTACAGTTGTCTTATTTCCAGCACCAATTGATCTTGAGCCCTACGACGTACAGCAGTTCGAAGACATTGCAGAGCTGGTTTCGAGTCAGTAAAAATGCTCCATTTTCGTGGTGCTTCTCGATAAATCCTGCGAAGTGCGCTGCGGAGTGCCGCGAGCTCCACGGCTGTCGATGTTGTCTTGTATGACGTTAGAAACTGGATGTTTTCGGCTCTTGCTGGGAAGATCACAGCTCCTGCAGATCCTCCAACAGTTGTCGAGCAATCCGTGTAAAGTTTAACATGATCTTTGTATTCTTCGTGCAGCATGAGTAGAACTCATCTGCTTGAAAGCTGGCGACGAGAGCTCCGCCTTCTTGCGAATCCCCGGCACTGTCAAGCGTAGTTTTGGTCGGTCCAAGCACCAAGGGGGTGTTAGAATCCGTTCCGGAGGCGTGTAGGCTGTTGGAAGGCACTCTCGGTAAGTCAATATTCTCTTACAGAAGGGGGCACTCAGTCGATCTTCTGAAAGCGAAGCGAGGTGGTGGGCAGGGGCGCGAGCAAGGTGCCTAATGTGAGCTCTAAGCACCTCCAATGTAATGTGCACTGTGGCCGGATGATATTTGCCAATATAGGACTTGCATTGTGGCTACGGTATTAAGTCTTTTTTTATGTGCGCAGTACGCTGTGCTGATCACGGATGACAGTCAGAAGGGCTCAGGGTCTCCAAGTTATGCATTAGCCTTAGACACTCGAAGGTGAAAGCCATGTTGTATTTTTAACGCTGGAGCTGTTTAAGGCCCAGGTTATACCCGCGTTGTTGTCGGCGTTGTCGTTCACAAATTCCTACGGGTATGTGCCATTAGAAATTGGGCAAGCTCCACTACTCACCTCCAGTCCAATAAAAAACGCCAGGCCTGCGCGGAAAGCGCAGCACCGTTACAGCGTAAGCTGGAGGAGTGGCATTTCTAGAGCCCGCTGTAAACTCTCTTGTTGCTACTAATACAAGTACACTAGCAACCTACCCACTGCGCTACAAATCATAATTTTTGTGAAGTTGGGAAGCACCCACCACGACATTATTCGTCATTCTGCGGAGAAGCGAGGTACCATCTGTACAGTTTCTTGATGCGACGGCTGATGACGATGAAGAATTATGGCTGAGCCCTTTGTAATGGGTTGGAAACTTTAAACGACCCCTAGTTACGTAATTCACATTGTGTGACGCCTGGTCGTTATTTAACTCTCTCACCCCGCTTTATAACATACGTTAACGTGAGAAAGAGAGCGAGAGAAAGAGGGAATTAACTTTATTGAGACCCTGAGGAAATGGTTCATGGCAGCTTTATGGGCTTCCTTGGCAACCTTTAGAATTTCACTTGCGAGGAAACCACTACGCTATAAGTCATCATAATTTTTGTGAAGTAGGGAAGCAGCCACTATGCAATTTTTCTTCATTTTGCGGAGAACCGTAGTACCCGCTAAACACCTGTAAGGTACCTGTAAGGTATTATGATCACTTTGTTGATGCTGTGGCTGATGATGAAGAATTATGGCAGAGCCCTTTGTAATGGGTTGGAAGCATTCAACAACCCACTCGTTGCGCAATTCGCATTGTGTGACTCCTGGTTACAGAATTCGCGTTGCGTGACGCCTGGTTGTTTACTCTTCTACCACGCTACATTACATATGTTAATGTGGTTCCTTCCCGACAAGAAGCCTGTATAGTGTCTTTTTGCAAAACAGTTTAAAAACGACTCTGTAGGAAAGTTATCAGCAGTGCTGGAATTAAAGGGTTTAGGTTATAGGCATGTGAAGTGCGTGTTTTGGCATACGCCGACGGTATTGCCCTTTTTGCTGTTGATAGAGAGAGCGCAAATTCGTTATGGAGAATCACTGAAAGGTTTTGCAACACAAGTGGAAGTTTGATGAATAAGGATAAAAGTGTGGGTTAGTCGCATGGCAATTGGGATCTCACGCCCACTTCTTTTGGAAATATTCGGTGGCTCACGACACCTAACCGTTATCTCGGGGTACCACTGAACATGTATAAAGACAGCGAATCACTTTGGCTTACCAAGGCGGAGGAACTGCGTACGACAACTGAAGCATGGGGTCGCCGAGAATCATCGATATTCTCTCGGTCCGCAATATGTAACGTTTTGCTGGCTGCTAAAATTATGTACATTCTGCAAGCGCTTAGTTGTACGCGTAAAAACAATCAAAAGTTCACAGGACATTTACTACATTCATCTGGAGCTCTACATGGGAATGCACATGAAGAACTAATTTGTTTCGTCGAGTTAAGCAAGGAGGGCTTTCTTTGTGTCATCTGTTTCTCAACCAAGTAGTGTTACGTTTCATGCTGATAAGAGATCAAAGAGATGCCTTTTATGTTGTTTATTTCAAACAATGTCATTACATCACATGCTTTACTTCTTTGTATCGTCAGGGAGGGGTGAAAGACACTCTTTGTCTCCGTTCTTCCGCGAAGTTGTGTTGTCATATCGATTCCTAAGAGCAAGGTGTTCTATGGATTACTTATCTAACGTGAAAAAAAGCGCCTTATGAAGGATCTAATTCAGAATGTATTCGCTGTGCCCCTTTATTGGTTAATGTTTAAAAAAGCAATCGGCCAAGACGTTCTAAAAGGAGTTAAAAACATGTGGATGCTGCCTAACGTAAAGACCTTCGTTTTCAAGCTGTATACAGGAACTTTGCCAGTGAAAATGTGGCTGGAAGATAGAGGGATTTATGTACCATGGGGAAGCATGTGTTTCCTGTGTAATAAGCCTGAAACTACTGAACATGTCCAAATCGAAATACATATCAAGCTTTCCAAAAAAAATTATTTTCGATCTTGAGTCTCCGTAGCTGCGTAGAGACAAATCACCGTATAATATTTTCTTAGCAAGGAAAGGTCTTCATCCTGTATAATGAAATGATCCGGCTTGCAAGTAAGGACTAACTCCACTTATGTACCGGGGCTCTGCCGAATAAGCAAGAGCCACGCTACCGACAAATTGACCGTATAGGAAACACACACATCATAGTGTCTTGTGAAAGGTTGCACCATTCGCTTCGGCATGCTCTTCACTCTCTACTTAAGTTTTTTTGTGTTGCGGCAATGTCTAGATCTTGTTCTATCACTAGGCGGTAAAGTTGGTTTGGCTGCCGTTTGACAGAAAGCCCGCGCATGTTAAGGGTTGCAACTGGAATAGTAGTTTCATTACAAGAGGAAGCGGAGCGCACGGCGCTTATCTTAACAAGTTGCACTATGTGCCAAACACTACCAGACCGACGCTCCTGCGCGTGACAGCGACGACGAACGCAGGCGGCCTGCATCTCGAGGCTTCTCGGGACGAGTCACTCGCCACTGCCCTTCCTGTTCCTGGGTCACACGCTGCAGCTACGCTGCGTCGCGCTCGAGCAGCTGTCGCTTCCCAGGCGTAGTCTGTTGTTTCCATGTCTACAGTAGCGTCGGGAGTGATGTCTTTTGTCTCCAGCCTGCCTGAGGTCTGCACATCAGTGAAAAGTTATCGTAATGGACGGCCTACCTCTGTAGTTTCTTCTGAAACCCTTTCAATATCTTCGCCTTGGTTTCCTGGTCGCCTCTGAACTAGACGCTACCGCCGGTGTCTCAGACACCGCTTCCTGCTCTATATGTGTCCTACCAGTCCTAATCAAGTTCAACGACGTTATTTATTCTGCTGTTGTGCGTTCAGCTACATTTCAATCACCAAAGAGATGTCACCTTGGCCAACACCCTTCTTTGATCATCCAACTCTATAATACGCTGCGGCACTCATGAGATACTAAGTGCCACCGCGATGTTCAGCCACCGACTCGGGCGAGGTCCCGGCGGTTACCGTGCGGCCGTCCCAACTAGTCACCTAAGAAGAGGGTTGCGCAAAGTCTGCCCCATGTATTGACTTTATAGGCAGGGGGGGCGCAGCGATAGACCTTCGTCCCCCCCCCCCCTGAAGGGGACCCTGCACCAGCCTATGATCCAACACATCTTTAGCCTCCCCGAGAAAACATACTGCATAATCACCCATTCGCAAGCGACACGTCGGGCTTTCCTAACAGGCCGCGGCATTCCAAAATTGTATTGACATTGTATTCTTTACGCAAATCTAAAGTTGCTTCACACATCAGCCACATCATAGACCTGCTCTGGACGCCTGGCCATGCTGCACTGTCGGCTAATGAACGCGCTGATGCGGCCGCTCGAGAACTCATCCTCCGAGCAGCCCCTCGCAATGAGGCGGCAGACACAGAGCTAGGATCCCCACTTCTCACATATCACGAGGTCACACAACATTACATACGCCAACGACAACGATAACAATCCCCACCAGTGCCCTTCACACGAGAGAAAGCTGTCGCATTTCGCCGGCTGCAGATCCGAACATTCCCAAATCTGCACTTAACGCATAAGCTATACCCGACTCGCTATACCGACGCCTGTCCAGGATGTGGCGCTATCCCTACAAACTTTCACGTCACTGTAGAGTGCACCGCTGCCTACTTCGCTCCCCTCCCATCAATCATTCAGTCCACCTATGCCTCAGAGGAGTGGGAAGGCATCCCTCGCGACGGCGCCCCCGAGGTCTGCCGGGCGCTCGTCCGGCGGGCCCGGGCTGTCGCAAAGGTTGTCATAGGGGTCCCGGAATAGAGACCCTCCCCATTTTCTTTGTTCTTGAATAAAGAAATGTTTTCATCATCATCATCATCCACTCGCAATATAACTTGTGTAAAATACCAAACGTCAATTATTCAATAAAAACTTACAATTCATCTAAATAAATATCCCAACATACGCTTGTATTTGAGGAATGCTAAACAAAATCATTTTCACCATAAGATTCAAATCTGTAAAAATGATACATTGTGATACAAAGTGTCACCGCCGCAGAAGATTTTGAATTTATAGTAGGTCCAACAGCAAAGTCGAGTCTTTTCTTTTTAACAGGACTACCTTGACCACGCCAAGTGATGTAGCCAATGCTTTAACGAGCTATTTTCTTTTTGCTTCACAATCGCCATCCTCTTTCTGCTATACCGCCGTTTTCCAGTATCTCCCAATCACCTTCTCTTTCTCCGAAGTGCGCTTGAGTAGTTTTGTCCGTAATGGCAGGATTGAAAGCTACCGGACCTCGGCGTGACATCACTCACCCTAAACATATTGCATCAATTAGGTGCTTCCTTCCACTTCTTCTAACCTCCACTCTTTGTAGCTGTTTCAAAACTGGCATTGTTCCCGGAAATTTTAAACAGGCAAACACAGTGCCTGTTTTTCATAAATGGGACTTACTGAATGTGGTATTAATGAGATTAATATTGTGTCTAACTAAGAAAGGAGTCCTTAGAAGTCATATTCTTTCCTTTAGGGAATATGAGTTATTCTAGACTTATATTCGTTTCGTGCGTCCTGCTTTATGTTTCAGCAGTGCGCTTCAAGTATCGAGCTGTGACGCATGATACTTCGCGCTCGTCCTGTGTGCGTTCTTTTCGTACGTCCTTTGGGCTCGAGCGACGCGCTGGCAATTTCGAGTTGCTTTCCGTTCTTCGCGTTACATTTCAATTTGTTGCTATCGCATTCATTGCTTCGTCGTTGCGGCGAAACTGTGACTTTTTTTTTTGCTGAGCCATTTAAAAAAAAAGCTTCCTTAAAGTGGCCCTTGTGCCAAGTGTCGTTAATTCGAGTTCATGACAACATTGAACCCTGTATGCGCCTGTCTGGGAAATAAAATTTATTCGTTAGATTGGCAACTTAATAAATTTGGATTTCGTTAGATTGATTTTAATTGCATATCGAGCTCGGTTAAACCAAGTTATCCTTGATATTGTCACGGGGTCGTGACGGGGATAAAGGCAGCAGTCGGTAATGTCGACGGTAATGTCGGCGTGTATCGCTGGCCGGCTGGTTGGCGGTATGACGCCGGTGGTGGCGGCGGTGGTGCCTGGCGGCGGAGCTGCTGCGGTGGCGCGGCGTCTTGACGCGGACGAGAAGCGGGGGCGTTGCGTCGTTCTGCAGCATCATAGCTTATTGCTTGCAGCTGCGGCTGCGCTGACTAGGGGATGCCCAGCGACTGCTGGATTTCCTCTCGGACGATGTCTGTGACCGAGGCAACTTGAGGCTGGCACGACGGGGACATTCGACGAAGTTCTTCGCGCACTACGGCCCTTATGGTCTCGCGCAGATCGTCGGAGCCGACGGCTTGAACTGCTGCGCTGTCTTAGAGCAAGCGGCGGTTGTACTGGCAGGTTCGCATTTCCGACGTCTTCTCTATTGTTGTTGCCTCTGAGAGAAATTCCCGGATGGTATTCGGGGGATCCCTCATGAGTCAAGCGACGATCTGTTCCTTTACTCCTCGCATGAGGAAACGAACCTTCTTCTCTTGAGGCATGCTGGGGTCTGCGTGGTGTGCGTGAAAAGCGTGACGTTTTCGTTGGGGAGCTGTACGCGATTTCAAGCAGAGCTCCGACCCTCTCTTTGTGGACGACGCCAGTGAATGTGTTCAAGAACTTGGTTCGGAAAATGTCCCATGATGTTAGTGTGGACTCTTGGTTCTTGAACCATGTCCTAGCGGCGTCTTCTATGGCGAAGGAAGACATGCCGCAGCTTGTCTTCATTGCTCCAATGGTTTAAGAGGGCGACCCTGTCGTATGTTTCCAGCCAGCTTTCAGGGTCCTCGCTGGATGACCCACAAAATGTCGGCAGCTCCCTGGGCTGCTGAGGCAGGAGGGGCGTAGGCTGCACAGGTGCTGCCATCGTGGCCGCTTGCTTTGTCGTCTTGGCTCCTGTAATGTCAGGTAGGGATTGGAACTCGGGTTGTAGTCCTAGCTGCCTGCGGCTACCTCGACGATCCGGGATGTCTTTCGGGTCTTCCTGTTGACGACGTGGACTTGGATCACGGTCTTGCGGGGGCGTCCGGAACATGGACGAAGCAACACCTCCACCAGATGTCACGGGGTTGTGACGGGGACGAAGGCAGCAGTCAGTGTGTCCAAGAAGAAAACTATTTATTTGGCCGCACTTGTGGTCAGGAAACGGAAAGTCAAACTACAGAGATACGCACTCTGCACTGATAGCGGCGTCGGCCGTCGTTAAAGTGATCAAGGCTTGGACGCGTCGTCTTTTATTCATCACGCATTGAACTTTCCAGCCTTATCACTGGTGGTCGCGCAAGTTCTGGAATAATCTAGACTATTCGCTTCCTGCGCGCAATCTTAACAAGTGATCTACTACAATCGCGAAGCTTCTGAACGCTGCGGTGCGGTCTGCGTCGAGCGTTGCTAATCGTCCTTGCGGGTCAAACCCGAATACATCAAAACAAAACAAGATGCAGGAGTGGCAATATCGAGCTATTTTCGAACACGACAGTGCTTTAACGTCAGTGTATAGAAAAATTTAAGTCTACATTAATCAAAAATAGCCGGAGCACTTGATATATCGAACAGCGGCACTGGAAAACACCCCAATATGTTGGCTTTTCCTCACAGAGGGGGACATTCCCGCATGCATATGAGACAGCGAGCGGTGTGATTAGGAGGGCTCCGCGCATAGTGAGTAGAAACTACCGCTTGCCATCTTGTGCTTACTGCCATGATTCTCCGTCGTCGCGCTCGTCCCTTTCTTAACGCAATGGCCGCCCTCAAAACAGAGGAACCTGACTGTTCTGCGCATGGCAGGCAACAAACAACACAGTCGAGCGTAGAGAATAGAACTGTGACGTCGCCGCTGCGTACAGCATACAAAGAATTGCGCTAAGTATGATTTTGAAAAACATGCGTAATTTTAGGGCCAAGGAATACTATAGGCTTCCGGTGCCCGTCGAATACGCATAGCTATGTATGAAAATATTGAGGCACTGTTTATATCGATACCGTATTTCGTCTTGTATAAGTCACCTCTGCCGATAACATGCTCCCGCATGTTATCGTGCAACCACAGAAAAATAAGAACTATGAAAACATTTCCACGTACTGCCGCGAAGCAGCCTTCTTTGCATTATCACAAAGCAGTGCTGTGAAGCCAACTTGCGCACGGAAATTCACACCGACAATACGGCAAATTATTCGAAAATTTTATATCGAATTATGTGATGCATTGAAATAATTCTCGGTTTTCTGCAAGTTCTATACATGGGAATTCGCCTGCACTAAATTACCCTTTTAGACTACGTAGAGTGACACTCTAGTCTTCATAATAGGCATGGCGGCGACGCCGCCTTGAAGTTCCCGCACCGGGTTTCCATGATATCATACATTTTACCAGCGTCTACTAGGCAATATAGACACTTTCTAATAAGTAAAAATGAAGTAGGTCTTTAACTAGGGGGGGCAGAGACTTAACGTACAAAGGTTCGGGAAATTTTGTTAAGCCAATGTCTTCAAAACGCGCAAAAAAAGAACACCTTGAAATCCTTAGCGTCATGCTAATGTTTATATGCGGGGATTTTGGCGTGAAATTTTAAAAAAACAGGTTAGGATGGATAACTGTACGTGTTCGTTTAGCCTGTTCCGAAGCGAAAGGCGTCAAAACGATGTCAGACAAAGGGAGGTACGAATACGCACAGACACCCTACGTGTATGTTCTCACTATGTCTGTCAGTGTCTGCGCGCCTTTCGCCTCGGACCTTATTAACAGTTGGAATTGCAATGATATACCAACTAGCCGGCATTGGTACCCTGGTTCACTAGAAATTAGACTTTCACATTGATTTTCTCATTCAATATTAAAGGAATAATCGCGGTGTATAAGGGGTACTGACACATATTTTAAAAGCCGAGCTCAGTCCACCGAAGAAGTCTCCTGTATGCAAATACGGCTGTGAGCAAGCTTCAAGCTCAGTAAATGCTAACATATATTATTTTGACAGTGAACGGCCTTCAACACTTTTCAAAGTAATCATTGATGTGCCTCAGTAACGGAGTTTATTGCCTCACGAATCGATCGCTGGAAAAGATTATTGAAATCCAGAAGGAAAAGATCGAGGTACAGGGATTTGTCGAACGTTTTAAACGCATTCTCTCTTTCGTTTCGACGAGCGCTACGGAAGCTAGGCAGGGAGGGATAACAACGACGAAGGAGTTACGTCACACGAGCGGGAAGACCTAGAGCGCGAACCATGAGAGGTCCCCTTGAGTGGTCATTCAGGCGCGGCCAGTGTTGGTATACTATCTCATATTAGCACACTATAGAGTGCGGCGCCCGACATGAGGTGACACCCCGTGGCAAAAAGGCCATCTTAACCGAATGCCACTCTTGGTTTAGGTGAGCTATAGGCCAATAACGGCACTCTGCTGTATGACGAAAAATCTGCTGCGTGAAGGCCTTTGTACAAGCCTCTGCATGAAGAGAAGGCGTTTGAGAAAGCCGCAGCTTCGCGCTCCGCTCGTGAACTCTGCCACGCACGACTGCAAGATTTGGCCGTGCCGCTCACAGTAGCGTCTGCTTTGCGCTGTATGGGATTTTTCACCACGTACGAGGGGGGCTGAGGGCACCTTTAAAGTAAATTTTTGCGTGGAGCACCGAATGGCATCAACAACAGCGTGACGTGAGGCTGGAGTAGCAATTCTTGTTACTTCACGCGCCAGTATGGCAAGTTGCGATGACGTCAGGTGCCAAAACATGCAAAATGGCCGCTTGCGCGTCACCAACGGACCCGCGGATCGGGGTGGTCGTGGAAACGTCACATCTTGCTTGAGCGCCTGACGAGAAGCTCATACTGTCTCGTTACGTCAGGGTAAAGCAGCAACCAAAGCTAGCCTTTAAAACTGAAGCAGCTTCACTGACTTAACATCGCGAAGACTGGTGATGGCGTTATATTGGAGCTGGTGGTGGCATTATATATGGAGCTGGTGGCATTATATTGCTATTTCATTGCTATACTTTGCTCATAACGTTAACTGCATCGCAGGTGAGTGGTGGAGTTTTTCCAGTTTCTGTGGTACATACCCGATAGTAGCTGCGTTACGCTCCCCGGAAATTCACCACATCTGGAACATTTCTACTGTTAATCAATTTAGCAAGGCACACTCAGCCCTGCAAGTACATTTTGTAAACTCTTAAGGGTGTGGCTCTTATTTGACGCATAATTAAAACAACTGACAATTTTCATGTGAGTGCCTCTTAATGGACAAGAAATTCTTCAAATAATACTCTTCTAAACAGATTAATTGAATCCCCTTAGTGTCTCTCTAAGAATGAAAAAGCAATTTTATTTATTAGTCATTTCTTGCTGACAATTACCGCGACTTTACTGTGAGCATCTGCTTCTGAATTCGCAGGCTAGTTAGTGATAGATATCGATATATGTTCGTGTTCCAGTGCGCGTACAGCAGAAGAGAAGAGGCTGCACTATAAATAATCAGTTTAGGCAGGTTTGCCTGTCCTACAAAAGTGGAATCTACCAAACAGCGTAGGCGGCCCGTGTTCCCCATAGCGGATCCGAGTTTACAAAAATTAACAGCATACCTGGCACAATACGTTCAAGCAGCAACTGTCTCTTCTGAGATAATGCACTTGCCTCCGTAGAAGAAGTGAATGTTTCTTTATCACTTCGGTTCTCCCTCTCCAATTTTTGCCAATCTTCATTCGGGCTAACTCTGCCTACTCTGCATTTACAGAGAGGGGAGGCATCGCTTCAGGAACAGTCCTAGTGCAGTCAGTAGATTAAAAGCCTCTCTTTGTGTCTTTCAGTCCCCAATCCCCTTCCCCACGCAGAGTAGCAAGTCAGCGCATTTACACACGCCGGCTAAATTCTCTGCCTTTTAACAACGAGCTCTCTATCTCTCTCTCTCGGCCAAAGAAGCGCCAACCGCAACAACTGTGCTACGTTGAAGCTTGTCATCGTTTCCATTGTGACTATTTACTGAAAAGCTAAGGTTAGCGTTATGTAATGCTAGAACTACACGAAATATATAAAACAAAACTGCATTTGTGCGTGTTGGAAACATGTGAACAATGTTTGATCTTTGTAAGATCTTTAGGAAATATCCGATTGCAATTGGTGTAACTTACGGCGGGCAATAAGAAGCGTTTGCCGACGGCTGTGCTACCAACCATATCCACCTGAGTTCGAAATTGAATCTGATTGCGCGTCTTGTAATCACCGTGCTTCGTCGTCTGCACTTTCTTTTGAGAGGCACTTGCACCCCAATTTACGTGATCTAGTTTCAATATGACGATGAACGTTTAGTGTTACATCTCACCGAACATTCATGTCTTGCAACGATGTATTAGCATGAATGGTTTTAGCTCCCGTTATCGTTGGCCTTCAAGTCAGCTGTAGCCAGATCACAGCGCTGTTATCCGGGCCCCGGGGCGAGATCTCAACGAGACATTAGGACAATCAGCCCCGAACAGTGATGTTCCGTACTACGCCGAAGAATTCCTAGTCCGAGACATCACAATTCCCTATTTCAGGTATCTGTCCCTGCATACTTGGAAAGAAATCCCCGTACATTTCACTGCACAATAGAACTAATGCGCTCACACTCACACACACATACATATGTAACACAAAAGCGCCGCCTCCGCATCTCATGCGCTGTAAGTACATCGTGCGTTCGAGGGCATCGAGACGAAGACCAGGTGTTAACTACAAATTGCTCCACATAATTATCAGAAACAAATCACAAGGACTAAGCTTTTGTGTGTTACACGCGGCAGAAGCGATTACAGAAGCCAAGAGTGCACTGCGACCGCTTTGTTTCGGTCATCATAGGGAAATTTCGCCCTCCCTGGAATGCCATGCAGTAACGCAAAGATTCCCTTTCCCCTTTCGTCCAAAATGACGATAAAAATTACCCCCAAAAAGAGAAAAATCCCTGCACGGAACATCACTGACCCACAAGTTCAGATAAAATGCGGTCTTAGGCAGTGCCCCCTTCATATAAGACCACATTACATACTCTGGAGTCTGTCCAAACGAGGGGAAAGAACAAATTGCTTCGCAGTTCTTCTTCGTGTTTGTTCACACTATGACTGCAGCTGTAACTTCTTGTACGCTGAAATCTTGTTACCATTGACAATGGCGAGGTTCCAAAGGCAGATAGGGCGCTATGCTGTTGCTCTTTTAAACGCTAGCACTAAGCCTGTACTCTGTTGAACGCCAGCGATGGGCGAGTAAACCGCACACTGACAGCACAGCGATTTCGCAGCGCGTTTGCCGCATTTCTCGAGAGATGGCGCCATGCTGCGTGGTGCGCTAGAATTACTGTATACAGTGAAACCTCGGTGATACGATCACGGCTCGTACGAATTTCGGGGTGATACGAATTTTTCTGTGGCCCCGGCCAAGGCCCATTAGCCTGCAATGTATTGAAGTGCGGTTGTTGCGAAGCGATTTGCACCCCGCGACGTTTGATACGAATGTACGCCAGCGCACAGGTACGAAGAGGTGCTGCCCGCGCTGTCGCGGAAGACCCGGCAGGCGCGGGCATATGCGCTGCGCAACCATCAACGGTGCGTCGTTGCCTCCGAGATAGTGCGCGCGAATCTTGGAGGCCTTTAGGCGCCTTCGCGTTTAGATTACAGATGACGTTGACGTCGCGCCTTTTTTTTTTTTCCGACGCGTTGACGCGTGTTCCTGTGCTCGAGGCAGCAGCGTCTTTCTACTGCTAACACGTGCCTGCCACATCAATGCAAGTAATCCATGTCCCCGCAATCAGACGTTCTATGAAACAAGGCTGAAACTTTGGATGCGGGTCCGTCATGAAGTCGGACAAAGACCCCAAGAGACGAAGCGGACGTTCTTGGCGAAGGAGCTTGGCCTCTATCTATAGTGTGCAAAGCGCTTCTTAAGTCACTTTTGCCGCAGTACTCTAATGTCATTCAGAAAAGCGTAGTAAGATTAGGAAGGGCTTACTAGTGGTCACGGGGCACATCTAGTTCATTAATTACGCACGCGCGCATGCATCGTATGTTTACGAGTACAAGTATGGTCGTTTACGTCTAAAACATTACTGGAAATCATTCAGAGCTGTTCATGACGTCGTTGCGGCCCTGAGAAAGACTAAAACGTATGCCAACTTTCTTTTATCGCATACTAATTTTCCATGTTTTCTGGCGATACGAATTTCGGATGATACGAATATTTTTGGCAACCCCGCGGGATTCGTATCACCGAGGTTTTACTGCTACCTTCAGGTAGCAGAGTTGCGCATAACTTTTCCTGGCGCCGCTAGCGCAGCTATTCGTCGAGTGCCAACACGTGGTGCAAAATGACGTCAAATGTTCAATTCTGCGCGGCGAAGCCAACTTTACGTGCCCGACGGCGCGGCGCCCGCGCATCCTCTGCCCGCGCCGACTAGTTTCCGTCAGTTCGATCGTGATTGCCATTAGCGGTCGTCGAGCGTTTCAGCGTGCGTGCGTTCGTCGAGTGTGTGCTTTGTTTATCGGCTCCATACATTTGCGAAGTGTTCGAACATACGTCGTATTGACAGTTGTACGCTACACATGACTGGGTGTAGTGCACCTAACTGGACAAACCGCACAGGAAATGGGAAAGCGTTTTACGCCGTACCTTCTAATAATTCTAGTAATTAAAGATTTCGCCTTAATTAATGGAATGTGTACAGCACAGAATGCGCGGTTCACATGGACATTTGAAATGAGTTTGAAGCTACTTTTCTGCGCCACTTTTTCGAACAGTGAAGCAGTGGTGAATGATGGTTAATGACAAATGACACTTTGTCAGTGGTCGCCAGCGTAACCACACGCGCAAGATTTTGTCGACGGCCGCTGATCAGCTGGCATCGGCGGCCAAAATGCATTCTTACTGTCGGCCATACGTGCGTGAAGTTTCCTTCAAACGCCTTTGAAGACAAATATTTCTCGCCTTACGTCCAGGGGAGAAAAGCTCGTGTGCATGTTGAAAGTAATTGCGCCGTTTTTCGTTGCAAAGTACTGCGCAGAAAAGCGAACTTTTGAGCTGTTCGATCGTAGCATGCATCTGAAAGCTGTGATGGTGGAATCCGCCCACCGCTGTAAAATTCTCTGTGAACGCGATATCTGCGCTTCACTTATAGCACTTATAAACTAACGTTTCAATCGTCTAATTCAAACTTCATTGACTCCGTCCGTCACCTTTAGTACAATTCATGTGCTTTGATTCACTTTAATTCTCACTTGCTTCACTTCATTCCCATTTGGTTGTGCTTATGAGCCACTGCTCTACGCCATGCACTGCACTCGGGATTGGCCGAACGCTGCAAAAGTGTTGTTCTTCGCGTCGTTTGGTTCGCGATCCGTTAGAACCTGTAGCAATATACAGCTTCGCTGTTAAAGTGGAGCCTTGCTCAGCGCGTGCGAATAATTCTGCGGCAAGTCGCCGCACCGGGACATCGCTCCGTATTTGTCTCCTGCGCGCGCGACGAGCGGCTTCACTGCAGAGCCGTTGAACATAATGGCGGACCTATGCGCAACTCTGTTACCTAAAGGTAGCATGTACAGTAACTCTATGGTGCGCGCCCGCCTACTTTCGCGCCGTGGCCGCATCAGCGACATACGCTAGCCAAAGCCCTAGATTTATCTCGCACAGTGACAGCAAAAAGTGGCGTCTGTATGGACGACTGCACAATGTAGAATGGTGTAGTTCGATGGGGTGTGCCCCTGCCAACATGCAAAAGATGGCAGTAGTATTATCCCCAACCAATCTGCTTTACAGTACATATTTTATGCGCGCATCTACTCTCGATTAGGGGAAAGCCAGGTATTTTTTTAATTGCAGCTTGCGGTTACCGTTCTATTACTAACAGTAGCCTTTGCTCACATGAGTTGTGCAGGACTTTGTACGGTATGCGAGTTATCACTGGCAGCCGTTCCTTCTAGACTGTTTCGATCAATGATATGTTGAAAAGTGGTGACACCACATATCAAACAAGTTTTATTTACGATTATTTTGGCAGTAATGGTGTATTTCCAGCGCCTTAAAAACAGCAGTGTTGCAACCTTAAAAAGTTGCAATAGTGCTGTTTAGGTAGAAGGCATTTCGTCACCTCTTGCTTCTTGGTGATTTATTAAATGCAAACAACTATCGCATTTCGCGCTTCATATGTAGACTACCCATATAATGAAATGGTATGAAAATACTAACTAAACAGGGCACGATTAATTGTATACCTAAGATCAGCAAATGATCGCTTTTGGCCCAACACAGTGTATACAACGTACGAACAGCTCACCAAGGAACACAAGGCCGAGAAGTGCACAGGACAGGTGTAGTGTCCTGTGTACTTCCTTCTCCTGTTGCTCTGCCATTGTAATTAGCACCGATCAACTCGTCCAGTTTCGCACTCACTTGCAGCGCTGTGTACGTATTCCATCACTGACATTCATCATTGATCGAGACGCCCGTTATATCCTTCTGGGTAGTGGGCTCTCTGTATCTATAATCCGTTTCATGTATCACGCGCAACGCTGAGGAAGCTATGTGTTATGATCGGCCTGCCTGGCTTGGCGCCGCTTCGACGCATGAGACGTTGCGGCTAAGACTACCCTGATTTCTTCCGGGTCAGCGGTTCCAGAGATGCACCAAGAGCGGCGACAACACGAAAGTCGTTCGTCTAATTATCTCAGGTTGTCTGCGCCCCTCGTAAAACCCTTTGGGCACGCATGACCGACTGACAGATTAGGAAGAGTTGTTGGCCGTCGAGGCGGCTTGCTTTGTCGTCAAGATGCCCGGACAAAGGGCCCAGCGTCTGGGAACCGTCTGCGGATGCATTTCCCACGTTCTCCGTGGCGCCTTGGTGTCGCGGTTTCCACAATTCGTGGTCTGCCTGGCGCCGCATACCCATCATTGCAACAGACTACGAAATTGACTTCCACGTAAGATTCAACGTCCTCGTGCTGTGCCGTGTAGTGCGCGGTGGGCAGTGTTTTTCCCTCGCCATGGGACGAACTGGACGTGCCTCTTTCTCCTTTCGTGGGTTGGGAAGGAGGCGGCGTTTCACCTTCCCCTTTTTGGGGGCGGAGGTGAAGATGGAAATTTTCATTGGACTGTCCTGGCCTCCATTGTTTTTTCCTACAGGGAACCCTGGGAAGGCCAGGACATAAAATTCGAGCGCCGATGGGCTCCCGACAAGCTCTCACAAGTTCTCTCAAGCTCTCACAAGTTCTCTCAAGCTCTCACAAGCTCCGAGAAGCTCCCAGAAGCTCGAGAGCTTCCATGATGCTAACCCCATCATGTAGCAACACGCTACCTGTAAATAATGTAATAAACGTTACTGGTTAACAGCTCCGGGCTTTTCTCCTCGACATCTCCCCGGGACTCTGGCTGGCTCCGGTGCTCTGGGCAGACCCCCGATTACATCACTATGCAAGAAGTTCGGCTAGCAAGATGTGCGACTCTGTGAGTGCGCGCTTCTTGTGCTTGGCTTTCGTTGTCGTAAACGCTCGTGCGAGACGAGCACTAGCCCGCGCGTGAAGCGTCGCGACGGGCTGCAAATGAAACACGAGAAACCAAAAACAAAGATACGGTACTTGATCCGGAAGAAATTAACAACCGTATTTAAACCGCTGGTTTAAATCTGAGGCATAAAGCGTCTTCATTCATTACTTACGATGAAGACGAAAAGAATTTATATTACAGGCGGTAAAATCATTGGGCTATTTCTTGGTGAGAACGTATCTACTTTAAGAAGCCTCGCTAGCCTCCACAGTGTTCATTTGATGTATGAAAGCGACTATGGTCGAAAGGCCTGCGAAATGTCTCGTTATTGCGAGTCGAGTCCCGCCACTGTGGTCTAGTGGTTATTGCGCTCGAATGCTGACCCGAAAGTCGCGGGATTGAATCCCGGCCGCGGCAGCTGCATTTTCGAAGGAGGCGAAAATGCTTGAGGCCCGTGTACTTAGATTTAGGTGCACGTTAAAGAACCCCAGGCGGTCGAAATTTCCGGAGCCGTCCACTACGGCGTCTCTCATAATCAAATCGTGGTTTTGGGACGATAAACCCCAGATATTATTACTATTATTGCGAGTCGAGGCCCCGCGCGACCACGGCCTGCGCTCCTTATTTCCAGCTGGGGCTCCGTCGAGTGACGCTTGTAATATCGAGCAGAGAAACCCTATCAGCTATACATTATGAAAGCGCGGCACAGCTGAAAACCATGGACAAACCGTTGAAAATTTCAGAGCAGTACGTGATTCTTTGGGCCAGCTGCACGGAAAACACTAACGCGGCTGCAGGCAGCAAAACACATCGCACGCTGCCCCAGGTTGGTCGATTAAAACTCAATACCACCGTCGTGTCTGAAAGACGTCTCATGAGCTTGTAACACTTGCATCGTACTGTAATAACGGAGCTCTTGGGGTCGGATATTTTAACAAGGTGTGGGTTCGAGCTAGTTGATACTCCATGATCAACACTTCTTGCGCAAAATTTTCTCAGACAACGGACGAAACAGACACAGACGGGCGCAGACTTCCAACTGATTTTATTAACAAGTGACATATATATATATACACAAATATGACTATGACAAAAAAAAAAAAATCAATGGCACAGGCGTGCAGTGTGTCAACGCGCATCAGCTACTCCCTCCCCCAAATGTAGTGTTCCTTCCAAGAAGGCCATTTCCTTCTGTGTCAACAAAACTGACGTCATGCTCACGCAGTTGCCGCCCTCCCGTTGCATTTCGGCTGCCTCTACAATCTCTCGCGTGCGCTGATCTCCGTCATGAAAAACAGCAGTGCACTGTTGATACAACGGCGTGTGGGTGCAAACCGTTGTATCAACAGTGTACTGCCATTTTTCATGACGGGGATCAGCGCACGCGAGAGATTGTAGAGGCAGCCGAAATGCAACGGGAGGGCGGCAACTGCGTGAGCATGACGTCAGTTTTGTTGACACAGAAGGAAATGGCCTTCTTGGAAGTGTAGTGAGGAAGAGAAAGAAGAGCTTCCGCGTCTGTCGTTGCGGAGCAAGATACGGGCACAAGGGCCGACATTTCGGGCGGTACTTCCGTGTTGGATACAACAGTGAGCTTTGCGGCTTTAGTTGCAGAAGGCTCGGGCAATACAGATCCAGAGAATGGGAAAAGCGCCACTTCGGCTCGGGCACAGTCTATGATGGCACGATGTTGCGACAAGAAGTCCCAACCGAGGATGATTTCATGGGAGCAGGAAGAGAGCACGAAAAGTTCGACAACGTATAGAACGCCGTCAATGACCACTCTTGCGGTGCACGCAGCATGCGGCGCTACATGCTGCGTACTTGCAGTGCGCAGGAGCATGCCAGATAGTGGCGTGGTGACCTTATGCAGTTTTCTACAAAGCTTCTCGTCTATGACAGAAACGGCAGCCCCAGTATCAATAAGCGCTATTGCGGCAGTTCCTTCAACTATAACGTCCAATAAATTGCGCGGCGACTGTGCAGGCCTTGTAGAAGTCGCGGAGCTTGCAGTTCGTGCCTGCGGAACTGCAGCAGCTAGTTTCCCTCGCTTGGCGACTGGCGACGACGTAAGGGCGACGGCGAGCGACGACGTGGGGAGGGTGATCGATGGTTGGCGAAAGGACGTCGAGGTAGCGGCGAAAAGTCGGGGTTGGAACGCACGGCATTGCCGGTATCATCATGCGAATAACCGTAACCAGTTACTGCAACAGTTGGATTAGCAGAAGGCATGCGACGATTGCAGAAGCGTGCGACGTGGCCGGCGAAACCGCAAGCGAAGCAGATGGGCCGGTTGTCACGTGTGCGCCAGGGGTTCGGAAAATGGCTTCGAGGTGGAACTTGAGGCGACAAGGGAGGTGGAGATGTTCGTGGTCGCATCGCGGCCGGAAATGCGACGGTTGGATGCGCAGGTCGCGCTGCGACTGCAGCATAAGTCAGAGGTGCAGTGACGGGAGCGAATGGCTGAGTCAACGGGAGCGACTCGGCAAGCTCCTCGCGGATGGCCCTTCTGATGGGATCAGCCAGAGGTGTGGCAGGCTGTACAGGGCGATCGCCTAGCGGAAGCATGGACAGTTGGCGCGCCACCTCTTCACGAATGAAGTCCTTAATCTGGCCGGAGAGTGACATATCGGACGCCGGGTTGGCGGTAAGCGTGAGACCCGAGAGCGAGTTGGCAGGTGCAATAGCGCCGCGCGCAAGGACCCTTTGTCGACGCAACTCATCGAAGCTCTGGCAGAGTGTGACGATGGCCGCAACAGAAGTAGGGTTTCGCGCAAGAAGCATCTGGAAGGCGTCGTCCTCGATGCCTTTGAGGACATGCTTCACTTGGTCCTCTTCGCTCATGGAGGAATCGACGCGGGCACAAAGGTCCACGACATCCTCTATGTAGCTCGTGTACGTCTCACCAGGCAGTTGAGCGCGCTGGCGTAGACGTTGCTCAGCGCGGAGCTTTCGCAAGGTGGGGCGGCCGAACACTTCCGTGAACGCTGTCTTGAAAGCGGACCAGGTCTGCAGTTGACGCTCATGATTGTGGAACCAGAGGTTCGCAACGTCAGCGAGATAGAAGATCACGGCACGTAGTTTGGCCGGGTCATCCCACTTGTTGTGCTCGCTGACGCGCTCATAGATTGAGAGCCAGTCTTCGGCGTCAGTCTCACCTGCTGCGCTAAAGACTGGAGGGTCGCGTTGCCGCTGGACGGCGCCGCAGCTGGTGGAATGGGCGGCGGCTTCAGGCTGATTGTCGACAGCGTCGGTCATAGTGTTGGAAACAGCCGGCAACGTTCGGTTGCGAAGTTCCAGGTTGAGGCCAGGGATTCCAGCAACCTCCACCATATGTCGTACGACGATTTATTATCAGACAGCGACGTCTTAAACAGCCGAGGTAGCACCGGCAGAACACGAAGGTAGATCGCGCGCACAGCAACGACAGACGCGGAAGCTCTTCTTTCTCTTCCTCACTACAGAAGGAACACTACATTTGGGGGAGGGAGTAGCTGATGTACGCTGACACACTGCACACCTGTGCCATTGGTTTTTCTTTTGTCATAGTCATATTTGTGTATATATTTATGTCACTTGTTGATAATAAAATCAGTTGAACTTTGCGCCCGTCCGTGTCTGTTTCGTCCGTTGTCTGAGAAAATTTTGCGCAAGAAGTGTTGATCACGGATATTTTATTGTATCGGCCCTATGAGGCGCTTTTCCCCTATCGTCTCTCTGACTATGTGGATCTAGTGCAGTGTGAAAAGGACGCCTGGGAAAGAGGAAATATACAGCTCTCTTTCCTTTATATCGCATTCTTTGCGACAGCAATGCGCTCGCAAAGCGAGCACTGCAGCTGCTGGAGATATGCAGACGTCAATAGCAATTCAAGCTCGAAGTAACCAATTTATTCACTTGCTTAAGACATCAAGTAATGAACACACTATAACACACATCGGTGAGGGTGCATATTGCACACACTTGTAAACGCGCAATAAGGTTGACACTCATAGAAACACAATAAAAAGCAAGACATGTACACGGTTCACGCAATGACTCGTTCTAAGCGATGTCAGGAGTTTATTGCCGTTTGTATGGCACAACTCTCACAGTTGGTGGCCCATCGGAAACAATTCACATGATACTCTGTGCATGCATTCTCAGCCATCAATGCGACCCCGACGAAATCAGTGAAGAACAATTGAGCTTGTAGCATTTTACAAGGCAAGACTGAGTGAGTAGGTCTAAAAGAAACTGGGTTTCTTCGTCTAAGATTGAAAATTTTGAAGGGCGGCTTGAGTATTATAGCCTGCACAAGACTAGAATGTGGAACACTTCCAGGGGTGCTTGGGAAAGATTTCACTCCGATCTCTACATACTTTATGAATTAAAGTTCAGTTATATGCAAAAAAACATCACGGAATACGGGCGCAGCCTTCATAAAATAACATACAATACGCAGATAGCCAGGAAAAACGGGTTAGTTGGCCATACGAAAACTCATGAATCATGGCAGCGCGACACAGACACCTGATACCAGAATCCGCATATCTGAATTGAAACTTTGCATGTGGACGGAACTGCATATAAATATTTGCGTAACACATATTTCCTCTCCCTTTCTAGTACTCCCCCCCCCCCCTCCCCGTTACCGCTGTATGTCTCAACAAATACAATTTGAAGTTTAGCGGACGCCATTTTTCGCGCGGTCATGAGGAGTGGTTATAAATATGCATCAGCATCGGTTGCTTGGTTGTATCACTAAGTCCCACGAATGGCACGGCGAAGCAACACTTGACGGTTCGTAGACGCTGTCACGCAACACATCTGACGTTATTCACTGTAAACCGCTTTCAACACATCTATGTACAGAACCCACTTGAGTATTAAGTATGAAAAAGTATGTGACATGAAGCAAAACAAGACACCAAGGGAATCATTCATTGAACAGCCGAAATAATTACGCTGGCTAACTTCTATGAGGAGCTGCATTTTATTTTGAGGTAACATAATTTGTGGTTCCTAAATAATCACTAAACACCGTAAACACTCTACAACCAATTATCGCGGAATTATGCAGCGGACACTGGCCCTTTAAAAATGAGAACTCAATTCCTTAGCGCCTGTGAAATCTGCCAACAATGGACATTATTTCAAATGTGACGTTAGTATCTGCTAACTTCTTTTTAGTGTTACCATCTAACTAGGCCTCCCTGATGGTGTCGTTCTCTTCGCAAAAGCTTCCCATTTCCCCCTCGTTAGGACTAGCGTTTGCAACGTTGGATAACCGTCCAACGACACTTGACAGCGCGCTTCTGTCCTTCTAGCATTTCGAAAAAGTAGCACACTAGTCAGTCACAGTTCACCGTGCTGCCGCGCCACCTAGCGTTGAATATGAGCACAAATATTGCACTTCATGCGTAAGTAGGCCATGGGCGCGTGCATGGGTTCAGTCGTGTATGTGGTGTTTTTCTGTCTGTGCTCGCCGTGTTTTCTGCAGTCAATCCCCCTTCCTGTCAACATTTTGATTTCCTTCTGACTGTTGTTTCTTTTCCTGTCACATTTCAACCCCCTGACGCCTGAGAGTAACCAGCGGAATTACTCAGCGGAGTTAAATCACCGCCGGCGTTCACTCTAGTCAGTCTGTAGCACAGTGTTCTTAAGCATGTTCGTGTGTATGTTTTGTCATGTGTCGAGGTCGTTCCCCTCTGTCCTGAGAAGTTCAGTTGGACCTGGACAGCTCCAGGGCTTGACTTGGCGTGCAGTGGACTAATCTGGTTCCCTTCCACTCCGCAGAGTGACGGTGCGGCGAGTGTCTCAGCTGATGATGCTCTTGACCCATTGGTGAAAGCGGTTCACTTTGGTGTAGAATCCGTAGCTGCCCTTGGTACCACACAGTACGCTGTCACCCCAGCTGACGATTCCAAGAAGGTACCAGCGGCCCCCGCGTTCCGCCACCAGGGGTCCGCCACTGTCTCCGTCGCAGGCGTCCCGCGCAATTCCTCCCGTCGTTGCGCCCGCGCACAACATATTCTCGGTCACCTGCGCATGTTTCACCGTTTAAACTTGAGTACAGAGTAACCGACTGAAATACACGAAGGCAAATATCAATAAAACAATAAAACTTCCTGTGGTTTCTAAACTGAAAAGCAATTTTTTTTCTGCTCTGTTCATTCTGTTCTTTTTTGTTCCAGTTGGCTTGCTGTGGAGATGTTCAGGTTTATATCTTCTCGACTACTCGATTTCTATAATTTCTGCGGCGCAAAAAAGAAATGATTACCTAAAAACAAGAATGAACAAGTAAATAAAAAATAGCAAACTAAAACAAATAAAACATCAACATGAGAATGTGCAGTTCGCTTGCAAGAGTTCGCTCAGGGATAGAACGCTTGCACGCACACATTTCTGCCCTAGCTCTAACCACAGTATATGGACAAACAAATAACTTCGTATGTAGCTACATATAGCTCTTCATCAGAAACGCGTATATTAAGACAATCTACTGGAACACATTAATGCGTAAAGTACGCAAGTGAAAGAAAAAAGTTAGCGATAAACTAACAAGTTTGGATAGAAGCCCTCTCGAAAATAGAAAAATTGACTGGACTGTGGCCTGAAAAGCATCTTCAGTAACAAGCGAACACCTCCTTATAAGACTTCCTTGGGGACGCTGGAGTAGATAAGGCTTGGTTCGTGCGTACCGTGAAATTTGTGGACCGCCGGCAGGTGTCGGGCGAGTGAATGGGCACCTCGACTTCTTGTAGGCGGCTGGATGCACGCTTGTTGTTCATGGTACGGCCCCATCCGGACACGAATGCCTTCTGCTTGGAGTGTAGAAAGAAGTCCTTCTCGATCTGGTCTGTCTCGCCTAGGCACACGGGTCTGACAAGCGTGCTGAAAGGGACGTGCTCAGCCAGCTCGACCTGCAACAAACCGAAGGCGTTACATGTGAATAAAGCTGGCAAGTTTACACGAACACGTCAATACGGGCCAGTAGTAATAATTCAGTGAAATGACCAAGGGATCACGCGCTAGGACTATTGTATATTTGCCACCAGGGGTTCTTTAACGTATTGTCACCAGGGGTATTGCCACCAGGGGTTCTTTAACGTGCACCTAAATCAAGTTGCACGATAGTATCTGCATTTCACCTCCTTCAGAATGCGGAAGCCTTTTGACGGAGGCAAAAATCGAACCTGAGTTCTTTTACATAGCAGCACAACGTTTTAGCTGCTAACAACAGCATCGACAAATACGCAAGAGTGGCCGAACGGGAATGTTCCTGTCACTTCTTGGTGTTCGTTTTTTCGATATTCGCGCTGCGGATCTGAAAAGGCGGGCATTAAATATAACGATAATAGCAGGAAGATGATACTGAGGAACATCCCGACGTTTCAAGGCACCGTGAATATAACAAATTGTAATTCCTGAAATTGTTATTGCGCAATCAAGTATGCGGACTTTCAAAGGGCTATCAATTCATCGGCAATACCACCACCGTCGTCGTATGCTGCCGCTATCGAAGAAGCTGTCGACGATGGCGCGACCACTTGCACACAAGGCAAGATGTTCACAAGGAATTACACCCTTGTCAAACCCTATGTTTCCATCTGTTGACAACAGCTTTCATAATTTCCGTTCTTTACAACGCATTGGTAAGCTTAAATAATATTGCGTAATGCGGAGCTGGACGCATCGGACACCTGATGGCAAGCATGTGAAACATTGTTCTACTGGCTCCCGAGCAAATTGGTGCATTAAAGTGGCCGTCAGTTATCAGCGTTGTTAGTAAAGTATCAACGTGCTGTAACTTACAAGTGCCAGAAGATGTCGCAGCTATACATTCCCTCTACCTAGCGCAGCTAGGAGTGGGGAACTTGAATGTAATTTTAAAGAAGAATTGACGTGTTTAAGTAAACAACATGTACTTTCTCTTTTGTGAGTACTCTGGACAACTTGATTCTCCTTACAAATTTTAATATCTATTGAAGTGCTCGCGAAAGTTTGGATGAAGAGCGGTCTAGAAAATATTTCGAGAGACATCAACAAGAGGGTTTATGGGAGTTGCTATTGAAGCGCAACTAAGGGCGGAGGCGACACACACTATTATTAAAAATGTGCATTTTAACAACAAAAAAAAAAACCTTACAAACTTTGTTTTACTGAAAGGCAATGTTATGCCTAGTTATTTTTAAATTGAGGAAACCTGGAAAGGAAACAAAATTACCTTTTATTCTAGTGTTATTATAATGTGTTTTTATCGCGGAAAGAAGAAATGATTTTTATTTTGGAAGGAAAATAAGGGGTTTAAAACACTGCATTTTGTTCTAGACATTAAGTATAATGCTGGAATGATTCTTTCTCAAAGAAACTTCGCAATAATTGATCCCAAAGGTGCCAGATCTGATTTGTGTAAATAATTCTCAATGTTCATATAATCTCACTGGACTATCCGACCTTTTACATGGCAAGAAGTGCAGCGCCAAAAGCGGTCAGCGATTAGCTGTATACACCGCTTTGTTTGTCTGCGAGGCAAATCAAGGCATTCATGCCATGACACATCGCTCACTATCGCATGCTTGTTATGTATGCATGAGTGTTCAATCTAGTATATACCATGCTGACGAAACGTACATTCTGGTATGTATACAACGCATGACCTGTCATATACTCATGTCATGTCATACCATACCATACCAATCTTCACATATATTAAGTTAAACGCCACGAGCGCACCAAGACCGTCTCATGTAAATCATGCCGTACATGACATGCTTCTCATGATTTCCATGCTACAACCTGTCATTTATTTTCGTTATAAACTCTTGCCACACCATACCAATTTTGGTGTACATCCAGTTGACGAAACGGCCACGGTAGCACAAAGACGTAGGCGGTAAGATAGATAGATAGATAGATAGATAAATAGATAGATAGATAGATAGATAGATAGATAGATAGATAGATAGATAGATAGATAGATAGATAGATAGACAGATAGATAGATAGATAGATAGATAGATAGATAGATAGATAGACAGACAGACAGACAGACAGACAGACAGACAGACAGACAGACAGACAGACAGACAGACAGACAGACAGACGGGTGGGTGGGTGGGTGGGTGGGTGGGCGGGCGGGCGGGCGGGCGGGCGGGCGGGCGGGCGGGCAGGCAGGCAGGCAGGCAGGCAGGCAGGTAGGTAGGTAGGTAGGTAGGTAGGTAGGTAGGTAGGTAGGTAGGTAGTGGGGTAGGTAGGTAGGTAGGTAGGTAGGTAGGTAGGTAGGTAGGCAGGCAGGCAGGCAGGCAGGCAGGCAGGCAGGCAGGTTGGTCGGTAGGTAGGTAGGTAGGTAGGTAGGTAGGTAGGTAGGTAGGTAGGTAGGTAGGTAGGTAGGTAGGTAGGTAGGTAGGTAGGTAGGTAGGTAGGTAGGTAGGTATGCTCGAAGTGGCCAAAGTGCGCTAAGAAATGCTTCGTATTTAATAACGTTTCCTGAATGAACATTGGCCAATCAAGTATGCCACCTATAAAGAGTGTTGTGGCGTTGCGTGGTAAAACCATATTGTGATTTACTCGTAGGCTCTGTAATGAATAGTTTATTGTATTATTCAAGGTTTTTACTACTCTCTCTTTATATAGATTTGTGCATACGCTGCGGGGAGCCCCTCGGATCCATACATTAGCAGCGGAAGGTGTTTGTGGTAGCATCATAGTCAGCCATAGACATTATAATGATACATATCGATGGTCACGGTTCACGCGTCTGTTTAGCTACGGTTCGTGCTGAGAAGGAGAGTTATATATATTTCAGGACATGGGAGTGCCGTGATCGCACAGAGGGCGTGCAAGTAATCATATCCTTCTATAAGCGGTGCTATAACACAGCGTAAAAAGTAAACACGAGCGTACCATGCATGTCTGAGAGTTGCTCGTGCGTAGGTTATAGCGTCATGCCGTTCAATCCAAATATGGAACGTTGCCAAAAGACGGGGGAAGGCCTCTTCACCTCCACCTTCTCCAATCTGTGGCACGTAGCACTCTGTGTTTACGTAGCGCCACTAGAATTCACCGATACCTTTACGTGCCAATTTTGGTTTCCCGTCTTCACGCAACAATACTTCCACCGCCAGATGCACGAGAAGAATGCCAATTATGTAGCTATAGCAAGGCTATATTGAATAAAGAAGAAAGCTACATAGCATGGACGTCGTCCAAGATGTGTGTTTTTTTTGTTTTTTTGTGGACATCTTGAGCACGAGTAAGCTCTCGTTCATTGGCCACCACTCTCCTCGTCTGTGGTTTCTCCTGTCGTATTGCACGCTGTTGTTGGACTGGGGTCATTTTCGTATTCTATATAAAGCTGCCACATACTAAGTTATTCTCCAGCCCTCCCATTCTGGAATTTCCTTAATACCTTGCTAGCGGTTCTTCAACTACCTCTCGGCTCCGGTTGCCAACACAGTTTACCTTGTACGTAAGCTAAATGAAAATGAAGTGAAAAACTAAGCTAAAAATGAATGGAACACGACCGAGTGAGTTCCTGCTCACTACCTTTCCAGTATTACCATAATAATTTTCAGTTGTTTACAGAAGCCTTGTCAGATGTTTTGGCGAACGAGACAACTATACCTCTAGGTATACATATATTCCAAGGTAATGCTCGCATGTGCGAGTGCTTCTCATGGCTACACTACGTCAGCGAACGACAGTCACTGTTACATTTTGTGTGCCGACGTATCCGGTGATGCCTCACTATCACGGAGATAAAGCCTGCTCTATTTCGAGTCGTTCGCCATCGCCTTCTGACCAGAATGCATTAGCATGAACACCAATGTGCGGATCCAGGTAAACAGACAGACCAGCTACCAAAGCAAGCCAGACAGCGCGTGCGCGGTGGCGGGGTGGCGGCTTCCAGTGCATGCGTCGCAGCAACACGCCTGTTCGCCCCATCAAAGTTACCGAGTGGCATATTAGACTTTGCCGGATGTCACCTTACGTCCTGAAAACGTTAATGAGAACTGGAAGACAATAATAACAGGAAATTGCGAATAATGCCAAGGAAACAACATCCCCTATACTTTTTTAGCATTATTGTCTGTTACTTCTCATTAATGTTGTGTCTAACAAAAAAAAAAAAAAACGAGCCCTTGAAAGTCGTGTTCCTTCCTTCATTTCTAAAAACGTTGGAATATAACTGCTCCTTAAGAATTATCTTCACAGTGTCACATTTCTGCGAGTGCTATTTTTAAAGAAAACCCGCCACGGTGGTCTGGTGGTTACAGTACTGGACTCTTGATCCAATGGTTGCGGGATCGAATCCTCGCCGCGGCGGCCACATTTCTATGGAGGTGGAATGCTAGAGGCCCGTGTTCCTAGATTTAGGTGCGCTCTAAAGAACCTCAAGTGCTCAAAATATCCGGGGCCCTCCTCCATGGCGTCCCTCAATAATATCGTGGTTCTGAGACGTAAAGCCCCAATAATATGCTTTTCTAAATCAAGGAAAACAGACAAATCAAAACCTCGTAACACAGTGGGACAATGTTTCTCAGTGGTTAAATGAGCAAAGTCAGCAAACATCTTAAGGCGCGAGAATGGTCCGGCGGTATGGTGCAGTTGCAGCTTCTAAACGCACTGACGCGTCGTCGCCTACTCACCAGAGCAATGTCACTGTCGACGGTGACCAATCGATAGTTGGGGTGTATGCGGATGTCGCGAACGTCAGTCACGAGTTCTTCGGCCTCCACTTGGTCCACGTACAGCTTGCCGAGTGCCACCTCGATTTGAGCTGTTCGCGTGCGCAGGTTCTCGACGCAGTGGGCCGCCGTCAGCACGTATCGCTCGCTCACCAAGCTGCCACTGCAGAAGGCGTCGCCGCTGCGATAGCGGAGAAGAGCCTGCACGAATGACAAGGCTCTGTTCAGATACTGCACTTGGAAGTGCCTCTATACACGCCGCACTACACACTAAACTGCCCCTAAAATACGCTGCAGTCGCGGTGAGAATTCCCTCTAAAACCGCAAAAACTATATTCAAGAATACTCTGCGGCATTGAATCAAGACGCTCAGAAGCATACATTTTAGATGAGGAACACCAATAATTGAAATAGCAGGCGCATGCTTCCATGTAATGGGAACTCGTATGATAACAAGAAGGGTAATGCCACGGGGCATGTGCGTATGTGCCTGTCACCCGCCTGCATATTTGAAACAAAGGTCATAAGAGACACGACAGTAACGTATGTGCAAAGTCGTGCGAGTATTAAAGAGTGAGGACATCATACATCTCTCCCGTTCTTGAAGTTAACAACACGTTCACCTTAGTCAACCTTGTCCGATTTTCAAATTAATCATTTTATTGTATGATTTACAAACGTGAGAATGCTGAGGCAACAGCGATAATACACAAACCTCAATCACGCATCTTTGGTCCAAATATGTGACATTTAGTTGCTGCTGCAAACATGTCGCATTCTAAAGGTAACCAGTTCATGTCTTGCAGTCGTGTCAGAACTGGGTGAACTTAGAGCTGCACATGTTTTCGGCAGGCAATACCAAATACACGAGAGGGGGGGGGGGTTCAAGTCGACGTCCGGATGTTTGTGAGATATCCAAATGTATTGGCACATTATGGGAGCTTAAAGAGCGTGTACTGGACGCGAGAATGAGACGAAGAATTTTAATCGGCGGTCGAGAAACAGCGCTAGTAGGGAACCGTACTAAGATGCGTTGGGTGTTGCCGTACGAGGACGCGCGCGGACAAACTGGTAACAGAGGTAGCTACTGCAATAGAGAGAAGAGAAGAAAAAAAAACGCGTAAGCGGAAGACGCATTTAACCAGGACGGTGCAATTTTCACGAGAGAAAACCTTTGAAAGGCCTTGAAAACTGTGGTCTTGAGATTTTGACCCCTTTAAAAGGGGTTTACCCGCTGGCTGCAATGACAGTAGAAGCGCTAGTCTACGAGGAAAACGGGAGCCAAGGTGACGTGTCCAAATACCAGCAAGACTGTTAAGATCACTGTTATCTGAAGCGACCCATCTTTCAGCGAAGCCACCTGAAGACTTCAGAGGGCGCCACGATGGTGATCTTTGACAAGACACAGTGGCAGTGCCGGAAATGGTGTCTCCTCTTTAAGCTTTCAAATATTTCTAGCCTTTACGCATTGTGCTTCTCTGCAGAGCCCTCAGTGTTGATGCATAGCAGTGCAATTATTACCGTTTCATACTAAAGTGACTGCACGTGCGTGCATACCAGTCACTCCTGTTTTTTAAATATAATTTTCTATTGGTCTTTGTGAAACGTGGAGATGTACTGATGGGGAAACGGCCAGTTGAAACTTTCTATTTACGCATTGAGGTATCCCGTTCTAATAAAGTTTGCCTGTGGTTTGCATATCCATAATATATAAATCTCCATGGAACATTCGTAAAATAGAATAAAGAACCTGAGCTGAAAACAAGGAAAAATTCTCGGTATTTAGGGCAGTAAATTGAAGGAGGGCGAGAATAAGGAACACACACGAGCGAAATTTCTGTGCTAAGCACCACGTCGGCCCAACATGCCAAGAAGTCGACATCAGTTCAAGAGAATTGGCAGCTATGTAAAGCGTGAAGCATTGACATAACTTTCGACCGTGCACAATTACCCATGATGTTAAAACGCCACGTGCACCAAGACGTATAATTGTTGCAGAATGCACGAAGGATTTATGTCGCCGCGGAGCTTTGATCAAGGATCAATTCTTTATGTGAACTTCTTTGCGTATTTGGGATACGCAAAACAGACAGTTGCCACTGACAAGCAAACACTGCTTTTCACTCTAGATATTAGGAACGAATAAGTGTCCGATATATAAAAATATCCTTCTTTTGAACATTACGACGCCTCCTTGTCGAACGCTGCTATTGCAGAGCGCTTATTGAGTTATTTGCCATTGATCTCGTAGTTTCGTGAATGTACCACATTTATGCAACGTGCAAAGTTCTTATTTTATTTATAGCTGCTCAGAACAAGGTAGCGTTCTTTTACAGCGGTATATATAGTTATAAAATATAACAACTTTAAAAGCGGAAGACTGTATTATACAACCGGCCTATCAAAGGTGGCACTAAATTTAGACGTGCCCGCATTGCAACCTTCAGGATAAGGTGACGCACAAACATTTAGCTCGAAGAGAAGGATGCGTTCTTACAACCATCGTAAAAACATAAGCGTAGTGAGCGAATAGAGGACAAAAAAAAAGTAATCGGAACGCGCCTCTGCAGGGTTCGTAAGGCCGAAAGGTAAAATACCTCTTTTTTATGTTTATGCTTGCCCTACAGTGTAAGTCGCATACCAATCAGTAAAATGGCGCACGGCATTGGAGTTGGCCTGGTAATACATGCGAGTTTTGGCCAACTGCTGTATACTTCGCAAGACGCGCGATATTAGCGTATGCGCTTGTACCGAGTTAAAGAAAAGTGAAAAAAAAAAAAGCTTTTCTGAAACGTGAGGTCTGACTACGCTTAATGGAGAGTGCAGGTAAAATGTGATTCTCTATTTCATTTTTCGTTATTATTCTTGTGCCCACAGAAACTTAATAAAAGGCAGGCCGTAGTGCGTCGACATTTGCAAGGCCAAACACGGGGAAGAAAGTACGCAGAGTCATTAGTCGGGAGTACAGGAGAAAACACGCTTGCTGAACCGAGTGTCATAGATGTCATAGCCATGACTCCCACAGCGTAGCTCTTCGAAATCTCAAGCCGGCGCCGCTGAGCAAGTAAACAACAGCGCAAAAAAAAAGAAGAATGATATTGTAGTCCAAGATGAGTAAAATGGCCCGGCCATAAATGCGCACGGCACCTTTTGTGCGTAGCAGCGACTTTCTTTCTTTCATGTCGTGAGCAATAAATCGAGTGCGACGTAGAAGGAAACGGAGGTCGCTGGGCGTTTCGCAGGCCTCTAGTCAGACCCTTATAAAAAGGCGGCGTGTTCGAGCTCAAAACACTGGAATGCCCATCTCTCGTTAAAGAAAACGCACACACATAAATACGCCCTTACGTATGTATAAAGAAACGCACAAACTTCACGAGCATGATAGCTGCTTCTCTCGAGAGAATCACCACGATCGTCGACATACGCGCACACTGGAGCATTCCCACGAATACTCACGAAATCTATGTGAAAAAAAAAAAAGCCGGGAGAATGGCCCGGGAGGTCAAGAAATGAGCTAGCGTGTTTACCATTCCAGCGGCCGCATTTAATCACGCTTCGGCAATTCCTGGAAAAATCAGGAGGGAGGGTGTTGCGAAACGGGGCGGCGAGCAGTTTTTTCCTCTCCGGTCGTGTCGCCGAAGGGGTTGCGAGGCGCTCGATGCGGCCACCGATATAGGAGAGGTAATCTTGTTTTCTTTCGCGTTTTTTTTCTCTTTCTTTATGTGAAGGGCGCCCAGACGAGGGGTATACCCGTCCAGCAGTTCTGTTGCCAGCGGCTGAGGCGCTGGCGTCGCCACTAAATTGGCGGCGAGGGCGATGCGGCCCAGAGCGACGAGAGATAAAAAGGGGAGGCCGAGCCTGTACCTGCCATGGATGGGCTCCCTTGGGCGCATCGTGGCCACCGGAGATCCTTTCCGCCGGTGCGTTCGCCTTGTCGAGGTCCACACGGCCGCACACTGCAAGATACGAGAGGATGCGAACAAAGGCGCGTGCGTCGGTTAATGGTCACAGATTAGGATGCAGTCGCGTTAGACACGCTCACTTTGCAGAAACCTTACTACTTTGACAGTCCAGGAGGTGGAACTATCAGGAATGTGTAAGTGTAGCCTCGTCAGAAAGCTTTACGTGAGGACTATACTATCAGGCCTTGTCTTATGCGAAGTTTCCCACATGGGTAGGAAATATCGATGCCTCCTTTTATGAGATAAGCCAAGCTCCCTTCGAAGTGCTGATTTATCGTGTTCTAGATTTTGCAGAAGAGATGTGTGCAACAGCTCTCAACAAAACTTGTTAATTGAATTTCTGTTCACGCTTTACCCACTTGCTCTCTCTGTTGTTGGAAGTCACTTTGTACGTACTTTGTCACAGAATATATGTCATACTTATTTTTTTCGTGTGGTGTCCAGAGTTTTCTTCTTCATCATACGTAGAGTGTCGGCGCATCTGCGCAACATGAACCACAGATATGGTAAAGCTGGACATTAAGAAAGGCCTACAAGAAAGTTGCATGTTTTGCGTGACCATATTGCGGGTCTGCTGCTAGTTTTAAAAGGTGAAACACCTTTTCCGCAGAACAGCAGTCAAGTATTACTTGATTAATATCTTGCGAGGTCCTGCGTGGCCTTTCTTTGCCTGTGCAATCATGTACGACTCCTTGCGGCGGAGACTGACGTGTACAAGAGGTGTGCTTGTGAACTGCACAGCTGTGAGACTTGAGATGATATAGAAGAGTATTTGGCGCTACTTGTTCCATCATCAAACTGGAAAGCAGCTGACCTACTATTTTCGCGTCGTGCCTTCTGTGAAACCATGTAGCAGTAGTCACACATTGTTTCCACTCAAAACCCCGAAAGAGTAATGTCGGAGATCACAGTTCGAAACGTCAAATGTATGCCTCAGAGTTAGTAGATGCAAACAAAGCTTCATTTATAGGCACGTTTGTTACCAGGCTCTCAGTTCGAGATGTCTGATATATAACAGGGACGATGACAATACAAGGGGACTGAACGAATTGCGTATATTATCATGGTTAAAATGGCTTAATAGTGATGTCACGGATACTGATATTAGGCCTACTTAACTATATGTAAATGTAAAGCCCAAGATTATGGAGAATTGATGGCTAGTGCTGCTTGTCTATAGCACATGTGACGTGGTAAAGACAAATTGTTCATCATTCCTTTTGCATATGTCTAGCTCGCTACTGAGTATACACGAAAGCTGAAATCTACGCGTGTGATGCACAAGCCTTGTATGTTGCAGTGCGTGCGTTAGACACTTGTCGATTAAATTACAAGGGGATTCATACACATGATCATTCACAGTAGACTCAAAGATTCGCAATTTTTGCGTGAAAAGTGAAATGGTTAAAAACTGCACAACTTGAAGGGGCATCTATCTGCCCGACGGCCTCCATAAGTAGTTTGCTCAAATAACCAGCACTCATTAATGCCCTCGGCCGAACATCGCAGTAGACTTTGACACGAGAGCACTTTGAGTCTGTTGAAAAGTTGGGAATATTTTGCAAAGTTTTAAGGCATCCTCCTAGCTTCCACTGGTTGTAGCGCTTTTCAACACACAGGTCGTGAATGTATTGTTTGCATCATTCGCGGTTATCATATGTCCTGTGATACTTTTCATTTATATTTGATTTTCCAATGAAGACCTGCACAAACTCGTCCGCTCATGACCATAAATGAAGCAAGAGTGCTGGCAAAGACTGTTAAAGCACTGATCGAATTGCTTTTGAACCTACAAATAAAATGTCAAGAAAAATTTATCGATTCGCCGCAAAAGCATAACCTGGTGTTATGAAGCAGGTATTATGTTATCCCCAAAAAAACCAGGAAAATTACCAAAGTGCAGAACGCTTTACGAAACCTTTGGAAATTTGAGTTTCGCCTAAGTCATGAATTGATTGTCCTCTCCCATAAAATATTGAGAAGTGAAGCCAAAAATAAGCGACTAGAAGCTGATACCTCTCCTCATACTGTGTGACGATACTTGAAAATGTAAACTGTTAAACTATTTCAAAACATTCGAGTTAGTGCGCTGTTTCAAAATGCTCATAACAGACAAACTGGACTGACAAATTGGAGTGACAAGCTGCAACTTTTTCACAATAACTAACTTTCAGCTGGTGAGCGATAAAGGACCAGTATACGACGCTCATAGAAAGGCCTTCTTTCTTTGATATTACCTTGATATCAAATCAGAATCACGTTATCAATATTCGACCGTATAAAAACATGCTTGGTTGTCGAATCACCAGACCTGCCACGGTATAGATATCGCGAATATTGCTAAGGCGACAAGAATAGCGCTAATTCACGTAGCGTACAGTGAAGTCCACGGAACGCAGCTTCGAACCACTGAGATGCAACGCTGACTGCCGCATAATTGGCAGGAAATGATATTTCAGAAACACACTCTTTGGAGTAATGAACCACCAGAGTAAATGGAACCGAGGGGATCTTTTCTCATTCTGGATATTCAGCGTTTGCTTGGCTATCCTACTCGACTACGTCTTAACTAGGCGATTAGGGCAGTATGCTAGAGCAAGGTATGAATGAGAGACATCAAAATCGTCTTGTAAGCATATCATGCTTTAAGGCTCACGTATATACGCGTCCACTGCCACAAGCCGTACTTCCGTGCTACGACGGAAGTTAAGCACCCGCGCCACTGGACATTTGCTGTTTATTTTCGCCGCAAGAGCGGCGTTTATCATCATAAGCAACAGTCTCAGTAATGTGCTGATAGGTGGGGGAGGTAAGGCTTTATTTTTCTGGCAGTTTTTGGCGCAAAGGGGCGCTGTAGTTCGCGGCGGACGGTGGCAGGCTGAGGTGCTGACCTTCTTGAAGTCGAGACTTGGGCATGACGGCCACGGCGGCGGAGAAGGAACGTGAGCAGTTCTTGGCGACGTCGGTGGCGACGCACGCGTACACGCCGCTGTCCTCGGGCCGCGAGTCGTTGATGGTCAAGAAGCCGATGGGCAGGATGGTGACGCGGTCCACTCCGGTGCGAAGCTGGGCACCGTTGCGCGTCCAGTGGGTGGCCACGTGGGAACCGCTCGTCTCGCACGGCAGGATCACCGTCTCGCCTCGGGTGAAGCTTGTGTCCTGAGGCACCTTGCGTTGCACTGCGCAGTCGTCACGCAACATCGCAGACGTACTCAATGACATGTATTTTCTTTTAACGTCGAGTTTCTCACTAAAATATTGCTTTCGGACAAAAATATTTAGTTAAACTACTTCGGGCTAACGTCGGAAAAGGAAAGGAGTTTGTCGTATATTCCAGTCTTGCTATTCTTCATATTCCAATATGTCCATAGTATTGGTGGTACAATTGGAAATACTGAAACGCACGAAAAATAATATTAAGCGAAACACGGCGGTTAGAAAAGTAAAACAGAGCTGTAAAGAATATTGATCTCAAATATTAAGTTGTAAGCAACTTTTGGAAGGCTTGAACAGTTCAGGCAATCTGGTCTGAAAGAATTTGAGGTCCAAATGCTTTTACTTTTTGTTAAGTAAAGAGCCAGCAAGGGGCGCAGGTTGATGTTTCCAACGTTCGATACGTGGCAGTGCGAACAGCAAACCTGCGTCCCTGTGTGCATTAAACAGAAGAAATGTCTGGCTTAAACATTTCAAAGCACAGTCAATCTCAAAGCGCAGTCAACCGTCTAAAGGGCGTCTTGAGTTCGGTTTCCACATCGCCACGTAATAGCACTGTTGTGGGGAGCCATTCGGTGTTCTTTAAAAGCACGAAACCCTAAATACGCAGGCTTCTCATATGTGACACCCACTGAATCAAATTAGTGTATGCCTAAGTGGCCACCGTAGAGAGTACAGAAAAGGAGCTATGCTTCTTTTTCTTTGTCCTTAATGCGGATATCGTTCTATTGCTTACCGATTTCGCAGGGAGGCTTCACGATGGCCGGGCCAGCGTAGCTGATCTTAAAGTGGAGGTCTCGTACGGCCGAACCACTGGACACTCGACAAGTGTAGTTGCCACGCAGAGACACGTCCATCTCTCTCACCCACAGGGTGTTGTTGCCGACGAGGATGAGACCCTCAAGGTTCGGATCCTGCGTGAAGATGCGCAGTTCTTCGTCCTCTTTGAACCTGCATAAGCATGCGGAAAAGGGCATTGTAAAGGTCCTGCAAATTAATTTTCAGAAGTTCAACGCTTGATCTGCTTCACTAATGGCATAATGTATTGCGTTCACTCTGTTTTATGAGAAGCGGCGTAATGCTGTACCGTACATCTCAGTGCGCAAACGTTCTGGCAGTTTGGTTAACTCGGCTTGTATTAGATTTCATGTCCCTTTGCTAATCAACAGAACCTCCATGACGCATTAGCCAGGCGGCCCCATGCCAAAACACGGTACCTTTAATTATTTGTTGTTATACGTTTCTTTCTGTAGTTGAAATTAATTGCATGTGATCACACAGCGGCTGTCCCTTGCCCAAGACATCTTACTCCTGTATATTAAGCGTATCCGTAAGTAATATTGATCTCGTTTTGTTGCGATCAAGGTGCCTGAAGTGTACGTATATTTTCCCCTACATTAACAGAACAGCACTGGCAACCTGTTTGGAGAGCCTCTCCCATTCCACCGATGCAGTGACTACTTATACAGTCAACTAGCACCGATTAATATAAATCGCCTCTTCTTAGGTGCAAAAGAAACACAAAATGGGATGCGAGCTACATACATTGACTAACACAGGAAGAGATTCCTGTGCCTCCTTTTTAATAGGCAAGTGCTTTAACGATTACATGGGCGATATGACGACATGACGAGTACATGGGTGACATAACGATTCTCGGCCAGTGTACTGCACATACAAAGAATTCTCATGGCTATATTCAGGATGACAAAACACAAACTGTGGCACCTACACACTAAGGTGTATCAGGGGTCGCATTCGATAGGGCTCTAATTTCAGAGGAAGTCTAGCTCCGAAAACAAACAAAATTAAAAGAAATTGGGAAGAGTGCGACTGGATCAAAAAGGAAAAACAATGTCACACCCACGATGACGAAGGAGAAGAAACGGAAGCTTGCAATAGGAACGCTACAAAAAAGAACAAAGTGAATTATTGGTGAGGAAACTGAGATTGGTAACAAGTGGCGCTCGCGTTCTGCTTCCTATGGTTTGTAAATGGCAAAATGGAGCCAGTATAGATGACAACTAGACGAGTGCCTGTCTTGCAGGTTTCCCATGTCGCTATTGGAATATTAAATACTGACATCACCTACCAAAATACTTGACTGGCAGGCAAAATAGGCATTCCCCCTAATAAAAAGCAAGCTATAAAGTATTGCATAGTCATTTTTGTATGTAAAGCAAATGCGCATCAGCTTATGACAAACAGTTTATGCTCCTAGGGTGTCAAACAGTAATAGTTTTCAAATATAGCACATTGGAATACATACTTGAAGATGGCAATAATTTTAGCGAGACCGTAAGATGGCAAGCAAAATTAAGGTTCACCAGCTCCAAGCCTTACGTTCATTATACAAAAAAAAATTAATAAAGCTCTTTTCGAAGTGAAATCTTATAGGATTATTTATAATGCAGAACAGTTTCTATCAGGCTAGGCTCAAGAATCAATGAGAACTCGTACACATATCCCAAAGCGCATGCTGATGATGTAATTAGAGTGTTCCCAATACCAGTCTCGGCCACTCTTCTCGAACTGCCATCCCGTGTTGAAAAAAAATAGCTATTAGGGAAGGTATATGCCAAGAAATCAAATAACATGCTTTCAAAGAAATTGCAAAATTAAACTGAGAAATACACGCGAGATCACAGCTAAATCACATGCTTCGCGCAACATCTCGGCTGTCCCCGGGATACAAATAAATTACCTAAATTCATGGTAGCACGGAAGTTTTATGTGCTCTATACTGATTTCGCTATAGCTATCGCTTTATTGTGTAATGAATTGTTGCTTTCGGTCACGGCTTTTTCTCACACTGTACATGATCATGGTTCTGGGACACAAAAAAGCCACAAAAGTTGTCAGTTACATTACTGAATGATGTCGTAAAAAGGCTATCTTAAAATTGGCATCACTTCCATCTTCAAAGACAATAGATGGCATAATGCATCTGTATTATGGTAGGTATGTAATTTATAATGATATCTTATGTATGTTAACATAATTATTATGAATATATACATATCTGCAATAACCAACGGTGACGCCATACAGCTTCATTGATGGTCGTTCGATAAGGAATGCCAGATTACCAGTGACTGAAGCGGAGTTCAGACAGGTTCACTGAAGAGCGACTAATGATATTTGACCTATATCAAGCCGGCCGAAAATTGCTGTCATAGTGTTTGATTATTGTGCAGCACACAGGCAGTAGCACATAGTCAATGGCTGAAGTTCGCGTCGGAGATATTTGTTGAAGAGTCAAACATACCGGATGTTACGCACACTCAGCGGCCCAAACTGTCGAAACGGCTAGCTTTGAACATTGTTTCTTCGGCGCTGTACCTCTGTGCTTTGTTTTTTAGGTCATAGAGTACGCAGGGACCAAAGTTTATGGTAAAGTATTTAGGAGCACACGTACATTGAGCGCCCTAATAGTGCTAATCACATTCAAAACAGCGAGATACCCACAATGCTAATCAGCGAGAGCAGTGATAGCCATATTATCCTGCAGGCATACTGTAAAGGATCTCATAAAATGTAGACTGTAGTTTCACTAGAGATGTTCGCGGTGAGTTAGTTCACGATTCATTATGAATTAAAATAACTGAAAAATATTCTGACAGGTTTAAAAACTGCGAGATCCTCTAGTCCCAGTATATCTGCATCCCACCATGATATTTCTGCCAGTTGGAGAAGATAAGTGGAAAAACAAACGTATTAACAATGCAAGGCACAAACTGTCGTCTCGATCTTTCCACAACCGATGCGGAAAAATATGAGATCGCAGTGTCTGGCAGTACACGGCTTGGTGTGACTGCAAGCTCTACAGGTGTCGCACTCACCATGTAGTTGAGGTGTACTGCGGGTGCGCAGGAACACAGCGGAAGATGTGTGACTCTCGGTAACGCAGCGATGCGTCGCGTGGTGATTGGCGCACGTCCAGAAGATCCTCCTCGTCAAAGCCTCGGCTTTTACCCGTCTGATCCTTCGGACCTGCGGGCAGGAACAATTTCTTTCTTGTAGTAAGAATTTCCCAAGTGGCGACACTGCGCCTCTAGCTCCTTTCTCCAAGCATGAGACATCTCCCACATATATATTACACAGACTTAATGCAAAGCTAATACTGAGTGGACGGCAGGTCTTGCATTATTCTTCAGGGAGCGGCCGTGTGCATTGAGACGCTGTGCCGGCTCAAACCACGTAATTACCACTGATTGCGAAGTTCGGCGTATTTCTTTAGAGCTGTTACGCAGTCTGCATTTGGACTGTCGGTGTATATTCCCAATGTTATGCAAATGAATATGAAGTGCAAGCACGCGAGTGCCTTATGAAGAAATAAGACAACATATATGCTATCACCAGACACAGAACGAAGAGGCATAACTTGTGTGACATGAGTAAAAGAATGTAACAATGTAACTGTGGTTGCGCCTAGTTGGTACATAACTTTTAAGATGAAAACGTCAGCGAAAACCAGGACGGACCAAAAAGAAAAGATGAGACGAGCACCATGCTCGTCTTATCTCTTCTTTGCGATCCGTCATAGTTTGCACTGACGTTTTCACCTTAAAATACAACGATGCTCCTCCACTTGCTTACGATGGTCTTTCTGAGCATTCATTAGAACTTAAGACTGCTCTCTTAGTTGAAGTAGATAGGATAAAGCTTTTTATTGCGCATGACAGTCAATGGTTAATATATCCATACTGAATTTCTTCATTATTTTGCCATATCTGATTTTTTTTTTCCTATTTCCTCTTTCCGGGTCTTTGTTGTTGTTGTTGTCTGGAGGGTATCAGGCCCTTCGGTGGACAGTCATCCTACACTTGCATTGTCCGTAAACAACAACAAAAGTTCGCTATTTCTTTTGTTTATGCCCGGAAAGGAACGGCGAACATTTGCCGTGTGATTAGCCAATAGGATCCTGCGTTACACCTGTTGCTCGCTCTCTTTCTCGATAAAGTGCAACACAGGGCTTGGACACTCGTTATTTGAAAATTAGGACTGTGATTGTGACAACAATAAGCACACGCTTTCCTGTTGCCATGGCAGCAATCGAAACCCGGCTGCAAGGGAAACTAGCGGGACGACATCGTCGCGTGCAGACGTGCGCGAAGCGCCTTCGACCTGTTGCTTCCGTGGAGCTCGCTCTGTGTGGGTCGTGCCACGCGAGTTGTTGCCACGGTCGGCAATGTTGTTATCCTTTTGCCTTAGCGCGTTGGAATACTGTGCACGCCGAACCACTGTCGTAGAAAAGACTGTAAAGACTAACATCTTTTTCTTTCTTTTTTTGTAGTAATAAAAATGCGGGAAGGCTGCTTTAACGATTTCATTCAAAAGCTCCGAGGTGCAATTGAGACGGAAACTAGCATTCGCAAAGACGCAGTTTGAATGAAAAAAAATCTAGAAGAAAATTGTTCGTTTTCGCCCTCACTAAGAAGGTTATGAACAAGCCGTTGAAGCACAGGTTTCTCCCTCTGTGAGAGCTTCAATGTGATCATAGCTCCTTGAGCCGCGTTTCATCTGGGCCTTTCTTTACTGCTACCCAGTTAGCCAGGTTTTGCAATGATTCGCTATATATTGGTCTTTCTACAATATTCATGGCTGTCAATGGTGGCAAACACTAATTAGAAATCTTCAATAACAAGTAATATAAGCTTTAAAGTGGTTCATTTTCTTTACGGCAGCGGATAGTTTTCTTGAAACATGCGGCCATTCGTTTATATTTAAGGTATGAGGCCAAGAGTAGGGAAAAAAAGTAGAAAGCAATAATCACTAGAAATTATTAGTCTGCATTAAAGAACACACATTTTTAGGCGCACATGAGCATTGTAAAGCAAATCCTATTTTTGTTCATTTTTCATATTTAAAATTTCATTAAAAGTGGACCTCACGCGAACAGTCCTAACTCAAATTCTACTCAATAAAAAATTCGGCAGATCGCAAGCCTTGCGAGAATCGGTATCGTGGAAGCAGGCAGCCAGTAGTTCTATGTTGCATTTTTTGGCTTTGAGCCAAGCGTCATGAGGTGGGCAGACGTGTTTTCGTAAATTGAGGAGTTGTGTGCACATCGTGGGCTTACAGGCACGTCGACTACACTGACGTTTAAATGGTAACTTATGGTCGGACGTAGTACCAACACTTACGTTAGAGCACAGACATCTCTGTTATCGAAACGAAACACGGTGCCATGATGCGGTATCATACGCTATGGTGCTAACCACAATATTCTACGCGGTGCTAACCGCGACATCTTACGCCACGATATTGCGCTACGGTGCGATATGATACGTAACTTTCGTTAGCGTATTACTCCTAGACAGCAGCGCTTGAATGTAGCTTGATGAATCATAAGAATACAATTGTAATGTTTATTAGGCTGCTATAAAAGCGGAGCCAACACTGGAATCACAACTGACGTTATCCCGACATGACGCCCCTGTCAGTCAGTCACTCAATGATCTTTATTTATAAATTGTCCTGAGGAGCCGATTCCCCTCAAGAGGGAGGGTCGGCTGCGGGCCGCACCCACGTGGGGACAGGAAGAGCGAGGCCCTCCGCCACATTGCGGGCCCTCTGGACAGCCCTCTATCATATGAGTACATATGTAACGCTTATTGTTTTGTTATAAAATTACATAGCCAGCACTACAGCCACAATTGGCGTTGCACCGACATTACGCCCTGCATACGGTCTTTTTCCAAAGCAGTTTCTAGACCTGTCGTGGCTCTGCGGTAGAATACCTGACTGCCACGCAGAATGCTCGGGTTCGATTACTGCTGGGATCCTAATATCTATTCTTTGAATTCGCCTGGTCAAAGCTGCCGGTGTCGGTTATTGATAACGCACGCTATCGCATTTAAAATACCAATGTTTTTTTCCCGCCGTTCCTGGGTAGGTATAAACTGTCAATCACCTGTGGCTCATACCCGTATACCACGGCCCGTGGTATATGGGTATGTGCCCCACGTGCCTGGAGGAAAGGGTTTGACGACGTACGCGATAGGATTTTCATGTGATTCATGTCAAGACAAGACAATCATAGTCGTCAAACCCTCTTACCCTCCATTGCCAATATTGGTATACAGTAAGTTAGGGGGGCGGTCAAGAGAGCACCCAGACATAGGCGGCTAGATAGATAGATAGATAGATAGATAGATAGATAGATAGATAGATAGATAGAAACGCTCAAAGCGCCTTGGGTTCGCTAAGAAATGCTTCGCATTTAAAAAACCCAATTCTTTGCAGAGACATAAAAGAAGCTTTGGCCAGTGCATTGAACCAAAGCAAATGAGATCAGATGAATATTAAAAATATAGTAATTAAATAAGAAAGAAAATATACACTAACACTAGGGGCGCCTTCGTATAACAGGCAACCATATTAAATCTTTTCGCACGAATTCAATGAACACCCACTAATGTGATGACGAAGTATGGCAAGTTTTAATGAAAAGTATTTATTAGCTAAAACGTTATGAATGTTCGTGGGAGGAAAAATACCAAAAATGCAAGTTCTCAGAAAATAAAGAAAAAAATTTGAAACAGGGGCAGCGCTTACACAAGGTGATCAAAAGCCCTAAACTTCTCGATATTTGTAGCCAGTTCCATCCTGGACTTTACTCTTGTGTGCCTTTGCTCGAGCGTAAACTTCCCTTTTTGTTTTTCTAGAATGCTTTGCAGCATCTGTGCCGTGATGGGATGCTTTCGCGATGCGGTGCGATCATTTGTGAGGCAAGCTTTTGCAGTGGAGAGGCCAGGCTCGATGCCAACTTGCTTCAAAATATCAAATGTGCTTCTGTTGCTATTTTTGAAATGACACACACCGTCATACAAAGCAAATATGATTTACAGGCTCACATAGATGACATTGCGATGTACGACGTTGCGCGTCCACCTTGTCAGAAGTTTATGACTTTTATTATTATTAATTGTGGGTTCACAATGCTATTAGATCATCATTACATGGTCGCGCTTGATAAGATTGTTAGATAACCAATAATCTACTGTATATCAAGCTAATTTTATGATGCGCACAAAACTGGCACTTCCAGTTTCGGTTTCGTAGATGATGGCTGGTCTAAAGTTTTTGCTTGGATCTTTTGAAAGAGACTGCGTAGACAGGAACTTTATCCAACAAAATGATCGGCAATAAATTGCGCTATTTACATGGCCAAAAACCAAAAAATGACATTTTGAAAAAACAAAAAAAAAACATCGCTTTTTCCACTTGGCATCATACCTTAAAATAATTGCCGATGGTCTTTACGCAACTCTGATAATTTTGTTCCTGGTCTTATAGGATCGTTTAAAGGATATTTGACAATATTGAAATGACCCCCAGACCCTCATGTGTACCTTTGCACTAAGGCAAGCATGTAATACTTTGCTAATGCTTCATAGCTTGATTGTTACGACACTGTCTCCTTAAATGTGTTATGCTGCTTTTTATCATGCAACCTTCTCTCGTATTTCTGGACCTTCAATAAATAAATAAATAAATAAATAAATAAATAAATAAATAAATAAATTTGTTGTGGCATCGTTGCTCAAGTACCTGTTGTATCCTTTTACAAACATTATTGCAGCATTGGCGTCGCGATTTCTTCATGCCTAGACTTCTCATCGCGTAGCGACCGGTTGAGCAATCGTTCACGCCCATCGCGTCGGAAGCAATGATAAGCTTTCAATCTTTCTGGTGCGGCCATGAAGGAACCATCAGTCTCTCTTGGCTAGATGCCTAGCGTTGTCATTATATCCTACGTCACACGCGACGTGTCTGACTCCAGACGTAAGTACACCTGCTACGTTCATAGGTATAAGAGGGTCCTTAAAAACTACGTAACACGCACAGTAGAGGCGGCAACGCTAGAGTTGTAAAAGAAATCTTTTATCGAAGATAAACTAGGATCGAGTCGAGGAGAACTCGTATTTGCTGCATGCGAGTCTGGTCTTGCGAAATTTCTTGATGTCACTCTCTCCTGAACACCGTTCGCAAATTGTTGTAAGTCGTGAAGCGCGTCGCATTACATGTGGCAACACAGCGGGATACCAACATGTGGGCATAGACCTTAGCACGAGGGCGCCGAGCAGCGCGCCATTCCGTTTCCCGTTAACTCACGCCGAGCACCAAAAGCACCTTATGGTGAGCGTCGTCTGTTTATTGCGGAAGTAGCTTTTTAACGTTTGGTAAGCACCGATAATTGAACAAGAGAAGTGTCGGCCTCAACTCACCAAGAGGCTTTTTGTGGACGCGGAACTCGGCCTTGAATCCACGGCCACTCAGGTACGAATCACTATTGAAGAATAGGAACATTTCTCGGCCGGTTGAAGACACCGCTTCCGGCTCGCCCTGGGCTCCACAGAAGCGGCCAAGGAGGTATGCGTCTGCGCGAACGTAAAAAAAATTTAAACAACGTTAGGCATAGACTCACTCAAATTCGAGTCCAGGTTTAATTTGAACAGGCGGACAAATGCGAAGGAAAGAAGAATACCACTGGTTTCCAGTGTAGCAGTACCAGTGATTTGCGGCTTAAGATTGGGTTTCACAAACTGTTCTTTGAAACAAAGAGCTTTGAAGTAGACCATATCTTTAATTCTGCACCAACGTGATAATGTACAGTAGTGCAAGCAACCAAATGCACAACGTCTCGTTTAGTAGCAAGTTGGAAAATAGCGGCAATGTCACCAAACAAGTGAACCTGAATTAGAAATAATTCATATTTTCCTGCTCTAATAGTGCTATCAATGTGCGCGCGGATAGTCTACGCACGTGTAATAACATAAGGAAGGCGAACAACTGATTTTTTTATATAAATATACATTGAACCTTCACTTGAACGAATTTCAAGGGACCCCTGGAAAAAGATTGCTAAAGAGACAGTTCGCTAAACTGAAATAGCTATGTTGCAATTTGTTATCAGGAGCTAAAGAACATATCACTTGTTGAAATGAAGTTTGAACCGTTTTATTTGCAAGGCTGCTTATTTGAACGTGAATTTCTGCTTATTTAGCATGTTTTGAAGAATGCAGTATCTTTTGCTGTACTTCTGCACTTAGGACTGCATTGTTCATGAGTTGCGTCATATTGCCCAAGCTCTGATAAACTTTCTCCGGCACAACCCTCTGCGAAGAACCTAAATTTTTCTAAGTACAACACTGTTTCTTCAGCTGAAATTATCGGTGCTTCCTCTACAAGGGTTACTTCCTCGCCCTCTTCTTCTTCCTGAGGTAGGACGCTCGCTACAATCTGCCCTGTAGGCAGAGTGGCGCATGTCTCAACGCGAGAGTCACAGGTGACATAGTCCTCAAAAGGCAAAGTGCTGTCTGGCGCGCCGCTGCCAGAACTTCTCGCAAAGGCCACTAAGGTTATGCTACATAAAGTGCAGTTGTGATCAATATGACGTGAGAGGCACCGGATGGTGTCACAAAATATATTCGTGCAACTGAGATGCGCTCTGCACTACATTTTGTTCAACTGAAGTGCGTTAGCACTGGGTCCTATGGCGCTTCGGAAGGGGACTTAAAAAAAGTTCGTTCAATTGAATAGTTCGTTTAACTGGCGTTCGTTCAACTGGTATTTTACTGTATACCTATTGTAGCCCAACGAAGCTTTTAATTATATCTGCACAATAATTGCAGCTGAAACATAGATATCGCATTAGTGATGAGTTAGGGACAGACTGCATTATGTTTCGCGCCGCTGAACTTAAGGCTACATAGGACATGTTTAGAGGAGGCCTGAAGCCCTTATGTGGACATTTCTCCTAGCGTTCTCTTCCTTTTCTACCATTACTTCTTTTTGTACCATTGGTTCGTTTTGACCAGCTAAGAAAAGATGGTGCATCAACATATGTCGTGTGTTTATTGCGCTGCCGAATCACCAAAATGAGCGCCGTATTCTTAAATAAAAGCAATGCTGAAAATAAACCCAGCTGGAGCGTCACCACAGTCCCCTCAGTTATTGTTGCTCACCTTCGTTTGCACCGTCTCGGACTTCAATCTTGTCGTAAGGGCAGTCTTTGTACGGGTCCAGCTGTATGTCGACGAAGTACAATGTGATTATGTTCTGTGGTCCGGCATCCAGCGGCACACGGCACGAAGAGTTTGGCGGATACGCGTCCGGGTAGTTGGGGCTGCTGATGAAGCCGCGGGAATCTTCCGTCCAGACGCGACAGTTACCTGCATGAACAATCGGTAAGGAATCCAACGATCATCCGACTTTGTGAATGAAATGAACAAAAATGCGTCCTGGTCACCAATCAGTCTCAACTAGGGTCACTCGTGGGGTGCAATGACGTAAAGGAAAACCAATTTCGGAGATTGGAAGTCCGTTTTCTCCCTGTAGAACCGATGCTTAGTAATTAACCGCCGCGCAATCCTCGGAACCTAACACGACAACTTCAAGGCACAAACGTGACAGCGCAAGCTATTGGTTAACGAATGCAAATTCAACGATATAGTGCAACGGTGCCCCTATCCACAACTTATAATTTTTCTATTTCTCTTCCGTGGGTTCTCACGGCTCACGTCCTCTTTAAACGGGATATTGCTTAAGAAGTTGTTTACTCTGTCAAAAAGGACTGAATGACATAATAATGACCACTGTGAGGCGACAGAGATGAGCAAGCGACAAATTATATTCAAGCCATACTAATTACAAACACCTCAATAATGGGTATTCGGTCTCAGAAAGCGAGATGCACAACAGGCAAAAACAAACAGCACACAGAGAAGCCTTTGTCCTCCTTCCCTACCTCCCTTCTCTCCTTGTAGCTTTATATCTTTCGTCCTTGCCGTAAACTGTCTCCAACTTTCATAACAGCCTAAAAGTTACGCAAGACATGCTTCTGACGACCTTGCACGAGGTCGTCCACGCTACAGCAATGACGGGAAAAGGCGATACCGCAGAGAAGCGTATAGTAGCATCGGCACATCACATACATCAATAGTGACAGGTAGGGTTGTTCTGCCCTGCGTTTCGTGTTACGCACTCGGTTCGGCGTGTTGTTCCTGAAGCTCGTTGTAGCCGTGGTAATTGGCACGGAATCCCTGAAGGTTGACAATGTCGTCCGAGTGGAAGTGCACTGCCATCGCATTGCCCGAAGAGCGCAGCTCTAACGAGCTTTTTTGGTTCTCTCGACAGAAGCGGCCAAGGGACGGGCTGTCTGCAAATGTCAAAAGAAAAACAAGCGCATGGGATAAGCATTCATTTTATAACTTGAGATAAATAGCACCTCAGTTAAACGACTGAACAAGAGCAGTTTAACAATTCGACAGCGTTGTTTTGCATGTAAGTTTTGTTATAACTGTGGTAAACATAAACAAGAATAGCTGTCATTGGCATCATATGAGAACGTGATTCAGCATGTCTTAGCACTACGCCGAAGGCTGGATCTTTCATGCTTGTCCTCATAATTCTATACAAAAATATCTTAGTATATGGTTATTCTGATTAACAACCTTCCGCTTGCATGTTACCATATTCTTATCCTAAATTCAAAGGATTACATGGGGTCTTTCGATGCGCGTCTTAGTGTTTATTTTTTCACCGAAAGAAGCCTCAAGGTTTATTGGGAATTGGAACGGTCGTTTCTGTGTTTTTTGGCTTTGCTACCAGGGTAGTCATAAAGAGCTTGCACCTGCCCTGCCCCAGAACTAGGTCCCGAAGTGATGACACTCATTACTCATTGTGATTAGCCCGCATATGCTGTCAGGAGGCCCTCATGGCTATTTTACCATGACCCTCTACCTCTTCCCGAGCACTATGAAACGGCTACCCGATGGTTCCGTTACTCATGAAAATTTAGCAAGTGAATTGGCAACCATTTCATAGGCTATTACGCGACGTTATATCTTTTTTATTTGCATACTTGTCTTTCTGCTGCTTTAAGAAAGATTTAATGCTAGCCAAATAGTAGGTAAAAAAAAAACAAGGTGGCAGCCCGTGCACGAGATGGCTAGATGGAAATCTTCAGGCCACTGGAAGACGGCTGCGTGCGGTCGAACAACTTGGACAAAACCGCTCTCACTTCTGTTCTTGTACTCATTGCGTCACGAGACGTCAGCAGCCACTAGCCGATACTTAACAGATCAGTAACATGAAAAATGATTGTTTACTCTACATTTACTAGCACGCAGATTTTCTGTAACTATTGCCTACGGAACGTCTAGAGGCTCAATTGGACAAAGAAGGCCACTGTACAGCTGCAGAAAGACTCTGGTGCCTGGTGGAGAAGCATTATGGGAAATTTCAAGATAAAGCAATTTTTCTTAGGAAAGAAAACAACAATAAACGTGGTATCAGAGCCAGGCTGCGATATGGTACTAACCGAAGGTTGCACCATCGAAGATTTCTACGTAGTCCGAGGAGCAGCGCGGGTTCCTCTCCATGAACAAGGTCTCGAACTTCAGAGCCACCACGTCGCCAGGCTTGACTCGAAGCACCGAGAAGCAGTCCGTGTTGGGCGGGTACGTGTCCGGGAAGTTCGGGCTCTCGACGGTGCCCCTGTTGTTGTCCTGCACTTCCACCGGACACGCCGACATGCGCGAGGAGATGACCGCCGGCGAACCGACTGCGCCCAGAAAGGAACCACCACGAGAGTGACCACGCTGCTGGCGCTGTTGCTGCTGTCGCTGCTGTTGCGGCCGCTGCGTCGGACGCGCTGACGGCAGAACACCACCGCGAGTTTCATGCACTGCGAGTTCAGATACGGGCGACTCTGACTCGCCGGGACATCGGGACACGCCTGCGAGTGGAGGCAACAACACATTGGGCGGGTGGTGCGCCCCGTTTCGTTGCCTTGTTGTGCCTCGTGAACTGACTCTCCCGGAGGGTATTCAGCACCTCTAGTTAGAAAGCATTTGACCTTATAATTAAGCGGGAGGTCCGCTTTGTTCTCCAGTATGACGCGGTCATGGATTTAAGAGATCTATGCGCTGAGAGTGCACCTTAGTGAGGGTGACCTGCGTACCTTGCCCACAATATGCCGCTTCCCTGCCAAAAGTTACAGAGTAAAAGTAAAGATAACGTAGCGACGCTCTTTCAGGAGCTCTGTTGTTTTGCTTTGGACCCCACTTTCGAGACGGTTCGTAAACACCCACACGGTAACATTACTCCGATCAAGGTGAACGTACTCCGCAGGGAAGCAAGGTAACTCTCGAAAGTGGATTGAAATGTCCGACGGACTACAACTACATTGCCGAATTTAGTCGCTTGCACTGTGTTTATTCTGGAAGTGCAACGCACAGCCTGACCTGTTCGTTCGAACAGCTTGTCTTTTCAGCCGCCTGTGCCAAATAGCCCTCTGAGCTATTTTGTGTGCTGATTCTGACGTGCAAGCCGGCAGTCAATTGGCTCAGAGCACATATATACGTTAGTTCGGACGAGATCACTATGACGGCCTCGTTATGCAAGTGGCCGATGGAAATGCTACATACATTGAGTAACTAAATTTATTACAATTTACAATGTGCTACGCTGTTGATAGGCGCTCGTGTGCTGCCCTCTATGTTCCATTGGACTACGCCATATTCCATTGGACTATGCGGATTAACAAAAGCGAGTTCTTTCGATCATTTCACGTGCTTTTGCACTCTCCTTGTTCCTAAATCATGGGGCGGATAATCTAAACCACCATTCGTCATATTTTTTTAAAATAAGTTCCATGGCAGGAGAGGCTCCCGAGGCAGAATTCGAACAGTGCTTCTGTGTGTGCCCCCCTCCGTCCCTATCTTCTCGCGCTGTTTTTCATCCCAATATGCATCAAAACCAACTGGACGACTGACAAGCATGAAAAAGAAAGCCTTCCAAGAAATAAGTGTGTTGGATATCGGCACTAGTAACTTAGGAACGCCAAAAGCATGTATTCTACAGCAACTCGCAAACGTTGCACGCGTCTGCGTGAGTTTATTGCTTTATCCATTACAGCACATGCTGAAAGTGCGAAAGTGAAGAGGAGCATGAATAAGCCATAGAAATTTACCATTTCTTCTAAGACCACCTCCAGCTTGCAGATCTATCAATATGTGTTTCTCAAATCACCATCATTTAAACTGATGCGCAATAACAACCCTCCCTCAATCAATGTACGGCGAAACCGAATTTTACCATCTTAAGAGACAGGTGTACTACTCCGTGCATATGACTTCAATGAAACCTGAATTTATTTTTTTTTTAATCGTTGCATGTAAGGTAGAAAAAAAAATGGTCAAAGTGTTAGCGAAACTATGCAACTAAGCATTTGTGCTGTGTGATTTTCCAAAGAAGTTATGGCCACCATGTTTAGAAGCGGCAAACGTTAGACTTGCTGGTCACTTATGTCTATATGTAAAACTCAAGCAGTTCACACAAAAAAATTAAAAGAACTGTGCCCACTTTTTATATCAAGATTCATTGAGAGTAAGTGGTATGTGCGTCTGCTTGTGTTCACATTTCCTTCTTGCTGAGGTGAAGCAGCCATATCTCATAAAGATCGCTTGTTCGAATGTCTATTGGGACAAAAAAAAAAGTGATACACTGCTGGCCGTTATACTACTTGTTGAGTGTCTTCCAGAAAGGGAGGACAATAAACAAAACGTTCGACATTTCTCCATCGTCTCCTCCATGCTTTTGCATGTGAGACAACACAACAAATTTGAGCACCATTCTTTCCTAGTGGCATCCAGCGTAGAGTGGAGGCAGTTTTGCAACTTCGAACTCTGTGGATAGTATCTGTCGTCCACTGTGGGGCAAGCATGGGGGCTACAAAGGCATGTCGAAGCACGACTTGATGACACCACACGAAGCTTGCGAGCGCACTGGTCTTTTTCCGGGCGCCGTTGCTTCGTATCTTTATTTATTATGACGACATCGTTAACGTTCCGTGTCGGAATTCGCTTCGCACTGGTGCTTCTGCGTCTGTGGGCTGCGCGGTCACGCCATCACCCAGCACGGTAGCCAATATCCTCCAATATGATCAAAGAAGCACCATGGTGGGAGTCTAAATACCCCATCACTGTCCGGCCTTCCTGGGTCATTTTAAAGGAAAAGGCTATTTAAGAAATCACCTGCAAGGAAGACTAGGCGTCGCGTGCCTTCATGCGTTGCTAACGTCTAGAACTGCCAGACTTCTTATCGTGCAAGTGACAACTCAGAAATGTCTAAATCTAGCGAAAACTTCTTACTAAAAATCGAGAAAATATTTAACGTACCGGTGCCTACGTGGGCGGAGCCACCGAGTTATCCTGGGGACTGTTGGCCTCGGGCCCTACTTTTTGTGGACCAAAAGAAAGTTCTTGCCATGCCATGTCATTGATACCCTAGGTTTTTGTTTGCATGAAGCCGCTATGTATATGTTCTGAGAGGTTTCTCCTCAAGGCTCCTCAGCACCTAGTATACAGGGTGTTTTAAGAAATGTGTCCGAAAATCATCAAAAATAAGTTACATTGAATATTTGCTCACTGCCTTCTTAATTACTTTTTCTCTAGTGGGAGACATTTTAACATGACTAGACGCAGCAATTACGGCAGTGAATAGGTAAATTAAATTAACCATTTTTTTAATTAGCGGAGACAGGCAGTGGAGTCAAATGGGGGAATTGCTGTTCTTCCTGCGAACAGGCCATTACCACTTTGAGATTTTGAAATATTGGCCTCTGGGAATTATTGCGGAGCAACGACATTCAACAAAATTCACCGGCGAAGCCGAAACCGAAGCTCCGATCAGAACTAGCCGACGACCAGAAAGAAAGAGTTCACGACGGTGATTTCCGCTGTGTTAGTTCTTCTGAATTTCTTAACATACGTGCGCCACACGTTCTCTAATAGGAAACGAAACCCGTACAACCAGGAATAGAAGTCGGTCGATGGTTGATACAAGGAAGCTCGCTCGTTCTGGACGTCTCGGAAAAGTATGGCAGTTGCGCTCTTCCGAGTTTCGGTTTTGGTTTCACCAGCAATATTGGTCAAATTTTATTACTTGTTATTAACTGCCAGCGGCGACTTTTGCGAAATATGAAAGCGGCGAGAGGCTATTCGCAGGAAGAGCTGCAATTTTCCCATTTGACCTTACCGGCTGTCTCCACTAATTAAAAAGTTAATTAGCCTAATTTCTTCGATTTCTGTCGTAATTGATGCCTCCACTCATCTTAAGATGCTTGCCACCCCAGAAAAAGTAGTTCTGAAGGCAGCGTTAAAATATCCAGTTTTCCTTATATTTGAAGCTTTTCCGACACATTTCTTGAAACCCCCTGTATATGTTGTTTATCATACACCTGAACGCGTTTGTGCAACAAGGTGAATTTACGTTCTTCGTGTTTCTTCATATTCCGCTACCTGGTCAATACAGTGTTGCAGAACTTCGTATAGGCCTAGTGGGAACAATAATTTGCCGATCGCTATAGCATTTTCCCCTCGCATGGGGGCCACATCTCTCGCATAAATGACATAATGATAGTTTCTCACGTGCGTCATGCACCAAAAGACATTATCATCTCCATTACTCAGCTAGGAAAACAGCGCAGTTTCCCAGGAAGCTATCAGCGCCGAGTTTTTGAAATGCCGTGCGAGGAGCTCTGGCGACAGCTGCCGACGGGCAGCTCTTAGCGCAGCGACTTCGTCCTTTCAGTGTAAAAGGGAACGGGCGGTGATAACAACCGCAGGTGCAGCAGAAGGATCGCTCTTAGGAATATAAACGCAAAAACCATTTCGTACGGCATATCTCCATTAAAGATACGTGTCGGCAGACGCTCTGTTGACTCTGGGCCAGAGCAAGGCACCTGTCCTTGACACTTTTATTCTGTGTATGCTTTATATCGCGATTTCCGTTGAATATCAAGCGCACTTTCACTCGAAGGTCTTCTTCGACTTGCAATCATAAGTATTTCGTGGCGTTTCACTGTATTGGGTCTGCTGCAGGTGTTTTCTTGTCATTTCTGGAAGGTCATGTGCCCTAAATATGCCTAGTGCCTAAAAATATTGTTTTCGTAATAAGGCTGAAAACTCGAGAAACAACAAAAACAGGTGAGGATTCATGACACGAGCGCAATGTCCTGCGTTCTGATCTGTGTACTTTAGTTCTTGCACTTCTAAGCCTTATTATGCCGTACCAACTCCCCCACTGAGCATAGGTCCGAAAGAATCACACATTAATAATAATAATAATAATGATAATAAAAGAAAACACTGCATACACTTAATTTGGGTGACGCGCCAAGGCAAGAGCCAAGCTTGACGATGCCTGCGACGATGGGTGCCTCAGTAGTTTACTCATAACCCTAATGCAGCCATAGGGGCAATTACTACTGAAGCTCACCTTTATCCGGCCACGAAAAACGCCAACCTTGCTACTTCTCTGGCAGTAAACACGGATTCACCATCTTTACGTTCACTCAAGGAAGCCCTTGTCGACGAGGTTAACGCGGAGAAAGTGAAGGCTGACTTCCGCACACTCAGAGCTAAGCATTCGCACTCTCCAGTAGGCCCATTGTTTTTCTTTTGCCATGGGGTTAGCGGTATTGTAGGCGGTACGGGTCCCTTCGCTTCATTTATCCTTTTAAATTTATTTTACATGCAAGTATATGATTGAGGAAGCTTGCTAAACGAAGTTGTAACGTTATCCGATTAACTGCCAGTTGTCGCAATAGTCGGCGTTTATTATTTTATGATAACGTTGTACGCATTATGAAACGCTACTTGATGAGCTGGAGATCCGTTGATGGATTCCGGATTTCTTCGTTCTTTATCACACGGGCATAGATAACGCCCGTTTCCCTGTCCTCGACTGACTGGGTTATCGCGAGGCTGCATCTGCTATCCCGGCGTTCTTTTCTGGCATTGATTTAATTACGAGGCTAGAAATGACTCGTACATGAACAATGTATAAATGAAACCTAGTTAGAGGCAAAGACCGTTTCAGGAAAAAAAAAAACGAAAATACTCACATTTCTTTTAAGGCAACACTAAGGAGAGTGCAAGCGAAAGCGTATACTCTGAAGATGCACTTATTAAGTTACTTTGATATTAGTAGCCCATTGCATCTCACAACCACCATAATGAAACGTAGCTCTGGTGTGATTACGGATTACGGCTTATTAGTAATCGACTTGTTAACCACCCCAGCTACCATAGCAGAAATACGATACTAAGATGCCGGAAACAAGCAGAAATGTTTTTCCCAAGAAAGGAAAAGCAAAAGTATGCACAGGGAGAGGGTTACGTCAGAAGAAAACAATTCCCTTGTCTTATGGTTAAAGTTGCAACTGCTTCTTGCTCATAAAAATTAAGGTGGTGATGCATTATTATTCTCAGCCGCCTCTGAGATTGGCGACAGTGACTTCACGAGAAAATAACATTGCAGATCAATCGCTTCGTGGTCACCGTATTGTATCGAAACGGGCTTTTTATTAGTGGCAAAGACCCAACAGGCGAGTTAATAAGTGCGCGCCCGCTAGCGCTATGACGGCATACGATGTCCCGGCTTCCAATTCAGTTTTTCAAAACCTGAGCTTACTAAACCACAACGTGTGGATATATATGGTCCAGCTACATGCACTTACAATTCCTCCGTCCATCTTCAACCTCGTACTTCCTTCCCGTGGCGGAACGTGAGGAACCATGATTCTGAGTTCCGCCAAACTGTCGACTTCGCCTGAAAATGAAATAATATCTTGTTTGAAAGATACCACGGTGTCTCCTTCGCATACTCCTATTATCAACACGTTTTTTTTTTTTTTTTTGCTCTGGAAAAGAGCATAAAGCTGAAATTCTTGATAAAAATTGATCACGTAAAAACAGTGTGAAAAGCGAGACAGAAAGAGACGTGGCGATTAAGTGCTGACCACTAGCAGGGTTCGCAAGCTTTGTTGGAATGTCTCTGAGGCAAAAACAAAGATTATTAAAAATGCCACGTCAAGTTGACTTGATAGCCGCCTTTTTTTTAGAATTTGCTCGTATTATACCTCGCAGTTCGAAAAATAAGCTACCTCATTGGTACAGACAATGCTGAAGAAACTACTGTCTCCTCACAACTTCCCTTTTCGCGCTCCTTTTTTTCTTTACTTGTTGAAAGCACGAAGTTGAATTCCAGCACAAATTTAGTGCTGTCCAATGATCGACAGACATCTGGTTGATGCTACAAGCCCAACGCGACGCCACGCCTTATGGGTCAGTATTCAGAAACAGACTGTATTGTTAGACAGATTCATAGAGCATCTTTCGATCAAACGTTGTGACAAATGCATGCTCTGCGCATGCGGCTACGTAATGCCAAACAACGATTAAGAAAGAAACGCTTTGTGAATCCTACTCTATGAGGCTCTGTTTAGGAAACTACCAGCACGCCTCAAGTTTTCTTGCGCAATGGAAATCGCTGAAGACGACTTCCTGAACATTTGCTGTACAGACCACCTGACAGTGAAAACAACATTGATATGGCAGTTGTGCGAGTTCACTAGCGTACAGTTTTGCGGTGATACCTTTGTGAATATTTATTTAGATATGCAAGCCGAACTGCGCAAATGGCGCAAGAGGAAGTTAGCGCTCTGCAACAGCGACATTGGGAGTGATGTCATTGAGTTTCAATGCACCACAACTTACGGCTGCATTAGACTAGTCAGGGAAGGGAAAATGAAACAGCTACTGCAGCCACCAGCCTACACGTAGAGAGCACGTGAACAAAGGTGTACTAGGTGCGAATGCACCAGCAGTTGGAAGGCACGAAGAAAAAGCAAAATGTTTCTACATGAGAAGCCCAGTGGTTCACCCATAGCAGGAACAGTCGTAAAGCTGGAGAAAGTGCACCGCACGCTTTAGAACACTGCTTCAAGTAATACTTACTGCACGTATGTGTGGAAAAAATTGCGAGATGCGAAATTCTCTTCCCAACGTTATTCATAATCATATGTCGTAAAGTTATCAGGCAAGAAATTACGGTCACATCAAATTAGAGGTTTGGATACTCGCTTCTCGTGCTTGTTATAACTCATGATAAGTAGGCACAAGTGAAGCAAAAATGAACGCATTTTATGTGTCGACGTGACAAGTAAAGAAATATATCCTGCAACTGTCAAGGGATAGCGAGAGAACGAATTTGGCATGCTCGTATACCGATAAAACAGGTTTCCTGCTTGACAGTGTTGCTGCTTATTCTTATTGGCGGCCAATTATGTCGTCTATATTTTTTCCTGAAGAGAATCACGTATAGCGTTTGCGTTTCGCCGAAAGCCACTCTCCAAGAAAGGCAGTGCTGAGTGGGTGCAGTGTATTTAAATATTGACGATCCCCTGCGCGCTCCTCATCAAATCTGCACGTCTGCCAAGTTGTCACCTAAACTGTCCTCTCGCTATAAAAACCTTTAAAATACAACCACAGCCTGACAAACTGCCGTTTCGACTCTGTGGAGTGACATGTCGAATACGTTTTTATTATTTTGCAACATTGTAGTTCTATAGACAATTTTTTAATGGGGCTGCTGATTTGCATGTTCGTGAAGTCACCGAGCTGAGGTGTCGTCTTCGTTTACGACGAAATCAAGGTCACATTTAAATGTTCAGCCTTCGGCGGCGTTTGACAGTACCTTTTCATCGAATAGCGACAGTACAAATGCACACGTAATAGAGTGCGAAAGAGACAGGCATCGAAATTCGGCGGTGTTAGTAAAGCAATCCCTATACGCACCTATATTCTATACCGGACAGCGCAATTAGCTACCGATTTCATCAGCATTAGTTTTGCACCGAAAATAGCGCGGGCGTTTAGGCCATTGTCACAGCCGCCGCGGTGGTACAGTGGTTACGGTGCTCGGCAGTGGTGACGGTGCGGCGGTCGCACCTCGACGGAGGCGAAATCCTAGAGGCCCGTGTACCGTGCAATGTCAGGGCACGTTAAAGATCCTCAGGTGGTCGAAATTATCCCGAGCCCTCCGTTAGGGCGTGCCTCATAATCATATTGTGATTTCGGCACGTAAAGCGCAAGAAATTATCATTAATATTGTCACAGAAATTCATGGCAGTCCTGATTGCTCGTTCTGAAATACTGAATGTATGTTATCGCTCATGCTGAAAGAGCATTCACGTAAAACGCTGTGATTTAGCTGATTTCAATAGCATTGTCCAGGAGAAAAAACAAACTACGGCATCTTTATGTTGCTGGAAGTATAGCTTGGTTGGCTGGTTGAAAAACTTTATTGGTTGGTTGAAAAACTTCATTGGGAAATATAGGTATCAGAAGAAAATTCCAGCGATAATCGCCGTACGAAGCTTCCATTCTCTCTGGCAAGAAAACTGAAATGCGGTGTGAAATAGCTGTCTGTACATTTGGGCACGAACCAATCATTCAAAGGACGGGCGTTGGTCGTGGTAAAACGTGGGTGAACTTTTGTCTCTTAATTGTGCGTATAAAATAAACTGCACAAAGGCGCGCGCGCAGTGCCATTCTTAATTTCAGGTAGCCTCATTCTATTACTCAATAAGTTTCCTCAAAGAGAAATAGAAAACTGCTTATCATGTAGAGTGCTATTTTTACTTAAATAGCAGATATCGCATTAAAAAGAATATTGAGGCAAGAGTTTTCTCAGCACCTGTTCAATTGCGACTCACCACCTGATTTGCAGGATTACATTAACTGCTCCTGATGTGTGTAATTGCCTCGCAGGGTCATAATTTCGCAAGTTGAAGAGCTTCGTTGCTTCACTTTATAGATAAAGCTATTCGCTGTTTTGCATACAGTTTCTGTCAGATTGAAAGTCCGTTCAATCTTTTCTTGCTTTGCTCTTCAATGATTCTGAAGTAGCATTATAAAGGCTGAACTAGACCAAAATTGCTGTTAAAATAAGCTGCACGGTCACGAAATAAGTTATCTCATACGGCATTCTCTCACAAACACTCTAAGTCCAAATATACTTGGCGAAAATGCACATGTGCAATATTCTTAACAACCGTTAAACAACTTGAGCAATGCAAACTCATGTGCTGCCAGACAAGCTCCATTTGCTAAAGACGTTCACGCTATGAGCGCTCGTTCGCTACGGCCGAAAGAGCCCTCTAACATTAGGAGGGCGTTCTGTTTGAACCTTTCATTAATTCAACGTTATTATAAATCTAACGCGCACAATTGGTATTGTATGTGAGTAGCCTTTTTCCACCTAACAGCTCACTGTGTCACGACTCACAAATGACACAAACAGCCCGTGGTAGGAAAAAAGGCAGCCACACAAGACACGACATGCCAGCAAACATAACGGTGGCATAAGTTTTGTGTTTCTCGTGTCGATACCTTCGCAGGCCTGCCTTGTTTTTTCTATATATACCACCTAACCCTTACGAACTTACTCAAATTTATGTTTTTTGAACGTTTACACGATACAAATGAACAAACGGCAGCTTCACCTGGGCCAATCGGTTAGTTGATTCTAGATGTGGTAGGTACAGCACGGCAATATTGGGATCAAAACAGTGGGAGACAGACCTGCGTGCTGCTTTTTTCTTCTTTCAATTTACTGTCGCGACTGTAGCTAGCACGTCAAAAATGAACCGAGTTTAACGCAAGTTGGGCCGCGCAAGAGCTCTCGTCCCTGCGTTGCCGGCCACTGAGACCGTGGAAGCAGCACGCCCGGTCGACACCGCAGCGGCATTAGCATCAGTAGCGATCCTCCTGGCACGTGACCGTGTGCACCCGTGCGTATCGGAAACGCTCGACTGGCTTCCAGAGCAGCAGGTTATTTCGCATCTTGGACCAGACACAAAAATACTAGATACTTGGAACATTGCCAGACTCATGGCTACTTCGAATGGCAGGAAGCAGAGAGTGAATTTCTTATGTGCACCGAACAACAGCTTGGTAACGTGTCCGCTAGCGCACGCGTATTGAGAGACCACATGGCAAAGAATGCGCATCTTTGTAGAGGCTGCATGTATTAAGGCGTCTTGGCCTAATTTTTTATCATTTTTTTCGTGTATTACCTCAGAATTTTCTTCGTTGATGTATCTGAGTTAGCTTCTTGTTGCGATATTGAAGTTTGTTTTTGTGTCATGAATGAGAGATTGAACCAAAACTAAAACACAATAGTGTCATGAGGAATTGCCTAATAATGGAAAGTACGCGTAAACGACAAGACACCTGGCTACTGCATTAACATCTGGAAGACTGCATACACGTCAGACGAAACGGAGAGCCGAATTTCGGCCATCTTTTTGCGACGCGACAATTAGAACCACGAACCCAAGCAAGCCTATTGTGCAATAAGCGCTCAAATAAACAATACTTTTTTATTGACATTCACGCCAGTAAGTGTTACACGGCAATTCTAGGCAGCGAGGACGTAGAACTTGTCCATTTGCTAAATACATAACCTTGTGTTAGTTGTTAAAGCGTACAATGTATCTTTTTCTACCTATATGTTACTCCCCGCCCCCCCCCCCCCCACCCCGTTTTTAACATGCCAAAAAGTGGCTTTGCAGAACAATAATTATGAGACAATCTTTACTGATGGGATACCTCGAAGTACATTCTTCTGCCTGAATTCTGATGAAAGCGCGACGCCCTAAAGCCAACTGAAAGCGCGACGCCCACATAAAGCCAACTAGAAATAAGTTTCATTGTAAGAATAAGTGGATGGTTGCACGACAACGTTTAGTAGCGGGAACCCAATAATGGCGCCTCACCAGTTATTCCTTGTGTTGACCATCTGTTTTTTTTTTTTTTTGAATTCTACCATGACAAGCGGCAACAGCGCATTGCTCTAAATTAGACCTCGCTTTTGACTCAAACAGCGCTCTTTGTGTGGTAACAGCACACTTTCATGAGCACACAGAACTAAAATTCCGGCGCAGTGTCAAGTTACTAGTTTAATTATTTTTCTTGTACCTGTTGTTTTAAAGTGAGGAAAGATGCAGTCCATCTCCGAAAAAATAGATAGAAGTACCAGCCATGAAAAGTTCTGATTACTGCTGTATTGTAATTTGCTAAAGCACGCTGATATATATGTATGTTCGACTTTTAATGATAAATACGCTGCTGAAATTGCGTCAAAGCGCCTTCCTTAAAAAATAGGTACAACTAGATAGCGCCCAACCGATCGGTAGGTCCGTGCACTGCTCGATAGCAAGAAATTCCTTGCTTAAGGGAATGCACAGAAGTCATTAGTCGCCTGAATTACGGTAATAAGAAACGACAGCTTTGAAAAGGTGCCTGAATATATCAGGTGCATTCCTTTGTGATTCCACAGCTCTTACACTTTCATTTGATGGAGCAAAAAGCTGACCCTAAATACGCGGCTAAGAGGCGCAAGTACCACGCTGCTTGAAGGCAAAACCTTAAAGACACATGCGCTAAATTCAAAAGGGACTTTCTGTACAGACATTTTGGATTTAGTTGCAGGCTGCGTGACACGCTGTGGTTCGAAATTCAGTGTAGCATCTGTGTTGTGGGGTAAAGAGCTTCGCTGGTGAGCCACTTTCCCAGAGTGAGACTGCTCTGCAATTTTTTTAGCGAGTGATGGTGATTTTCTGTATCCAGGAGTAGAAATGTGACAAAGTATATGCATTGCAGTGGTCCGACGCGTGTTGCCTAAATATATATATATGTACGACAGACTTCGTTAGTTTGTTTTCGGCTTCTTTCTGGCATCGTACCTAAGCTCGGAGTAGCAACAACCATGCGTGTCATACGACACCGCTGAGAGCAAGTAGAAGACCTTGCGATGGCCGTTTAACGTAACTGCTGCTCGCTATCGATTTACATCGAAGGAATCTGGCAAACTGCCGAACTTTTGATGCTGTCAGCACAGCGTGAACAGCGAAGCCTCTCTGCGAGGTCTTTGCAAAAACAACCATACGCACGTGGCAAGCTTTTCTGTCTCAGATAGATCATACTTCAAGCAGCTCGGAAGTAATGCTCACAATATTATCAGAATACTCGTAAACGTTCCAAATGCTTCAAATTATTCTCGAAGGCTGAGCAGTCGAAACAGAATAAGTGTTGCGAAACGTGATCGGTATCGCACAGGACGTGTCTGCGCGAATGCCCACTCTTTCTTCGATACTATGAAGTTCAGCCGCTTGGGGATAAGTTGAATAAGGGTGGCTTTGCGCTACTGATTGGCGAAAAGCAGACTTACGCAAGCTGTTACTTATGCTAAGCACATAAGTGTTTGAATAAACAACCTAACAACAACCGCAACTCATTGATGTCTTTAAATATCTTAACACACCGAGAAAACATTGGACTTGTTGGGCATTCTCGTAGTCTCCGCCCTTCGCCATTTGGCTCTGGATTGTCATAGCTGTACTCTGCACTATGCATTATGGCTAAGGATGATTCAAGTGCTTTCGCCCACGCGAACCTTTTGAATAGTGAAAAAGAAAGCTCACAATTTCTTGATGGAGAATGGCCCGTTTGGACTTCTCGCACATTTCCGTGTAAATTAGCAGGGCGAACAAAATTTTTTTTGTCCATTCCTCAGTAAACGAACGGACAGGCTACAGCGTTCCATGTAGGAAGTCTTCGGCATCGTTCTCCTGTTCTATGGTGACTGCTTGAGCCCCTACGGTCATAATAAAATATAGATATAGAGCGTACAAATTCCACGGTAAAAGCAGCCCGCCAATACGCGGGCTGCTTTTAGCGGGCTGCACCGGTCGTTCGGGCTGCACCGGTAGTGAGGTGGCGCTATCCAAGCGCCCCCTCTCTACCGGTGGCGCCGCCGCGCTGTGTCGGCTGCCAGCATACGAAGCATATTGTGGCGGAAAAATTTTATGGCGAGCAAAAAGCTTCAGTGTTCTTGCATAACGTTAGCAAAAACAAGTAAGGTGATTCAACAATTGCGAGTGTACATTATATGCAACTCTTGATACCTTCGTTCGTATGATAAGCAACATTAGAGTGACGCAATTTCCGTGGCCGCTAATAAAGCCATAGAGATATGGGCAGCTTACCTTAACCTTATGCAGATAGTAAAGCAAAGCCGCTGGGATTTGCGGCAACAATATTCTGTGCAGAAGGACTTAATTTTAAGTCTACAATTTACGGGCGATGTTTATGAAATCTATATATTTGCTTTTTATTGCTGTTTAATTGTGCTCAGACTTTTGCTGAATGGCTTGCATAAATAAAAACGACGCTGCTGTGACCCTTGCTTTGTAATGCGTCTCCACATCCACCAAGGCATTTACGACGTCTGGTAACGCTGTTTCTGTGTATTAGTTTTACTCCGTGTGAATCACGATAACGCACACGATTTGCTTAGTTCATGACATATGAATATAACAAGACCAACGGCACACAACTACCGCACTATATTGGGAACTCGCATAGTTTTCTGTTGCCGGTACAAAGTTCACACATTCGGGTGAAAGTGTCGGGCAGGACGTGAAAGTCTGCTTCGTATTAAATCGCCAGCCACCTCTGTTTAGCACATGCTTATGCAGATAGAACTACAGCTCGTAGAATTCCGCTGCCTTTCTTCAGGAAATTCCAACCAGACTTTCTTATTCTACTGCATATGCATGGAGTGAAATTTCACTCTTTCTGCAGCTGGAGAATTCCTGCACGAGGTGTTAGAGGTAAGCGTTATACGTAAGCAAGGGCTTTCATGTACTTTGCACGTTGGCTGTACAGAGAATCAGAGAGTGATGGCGAGCGAGGCACAGCACGCTTTCCTAAGCAGGAAGATTGTTTTCTTTTTGTCGCTTGCCATATGCGGGGCGCTTTAATACTGGTTCTCTCTACGTGGAGCACATTGATAACGCCTCAGCTGTAACCTTGACACTCACAGTGCTCATCTCGGAAGCTACCATCTCCATCGAAAAAGCAAAGCGCGTTAAACCCCGAACTTTTGCATAGGAATGTTTGAAAGAAGCTACGACCACACACCACTCAGATTTTTCTTCACCTCTTTACAACCTACGGGTGGACATGTAGATAGCTAGAGACACTGAAATAAGCGCAGAAGTACATTGCCATATGGTGTTCCATGTAAGAGTGGTTAAAAATAGGCACAACTGCGACTAGCGAAGTCAGATTATTATAACATTCGCCTCTGTTCGCAAGAAATAAATAAGAAAAAAATGAGCGAAATTATAAATGCTCTTCGCTCTGTCTAATTTGCATCCTGAAAAAGGTCGCTTCGGTCCTTGTTTTTGCTGTTGCACTTTTGGCACCCTCTTTGCTTAGAACAAGCTGATTACCATATCGCACGTTCCGGATAAAAAGTAAGTGAATAATATTATCCCACTCAAACGAGTGCTTAAGAAGCCTGAACAAGTCTAACGTTTGCATGCGTAGAAGGAGTTCAGCAATCTTTCCGCTGACTACATTTGCAACCGAAATAAAGTTCAACGTTTTGTGCTATCATACCTGCATGCCTTGAAGTCACCACACATGTAGAGGGGGGTACCAACACGTATTTCATTCGCTTTGCGCAATACCAGCTGCATTTGCATTCCCGGATGATTCGCTTCCGATCGCATTATTTTGAGTATTGAGATTGCACCATGCCGTTTGAATGCAACTGCTTATTGTTGGTAAAATAGACTCTGGAAATCTTGTTGTTCATCCTATAAGTTTAAGCACGGCCTCATAACCTCATTTCAGTTAAGGAAATCCTAACTGAATATTGATAAAGACTTTGTGCCAGGGGATTTTAGTATACTATTGTTTCACGCTATCCATATACACTGAATGCTTCCAATGAGCAAGGTCTTCTTAAAGTAGGGAACTGTAATTGCGATGCAGCACACCTAGATATATGATGCTCATATCAAAGCATGTCCATCACTTTTCTGAAGGACTGATGTGTCTGTCATTGCTCTCTGCGTCTGGGTGGTGCATTACAAATAATTCAAACACAAAACTTCGATGTGCTCAGTTTCCGTTATCAAGTACACTTGTCTTAATAGAAAATGTGTCATAACTGAGATTTTGAGCGCTTTATAAGACACTATGTTAGTTACAAGCTAGCGCATTCTTTTGCCACTGGCTACATTTTTTTGGGACGCGAATAACAGCATTTAATGTTACAGAGATAAGTAAATAATATTACTTGAAGTGAACTAAATTAAAACAGTGAAAGATAATGCTAGAGTGAAGCCGCAATAACAAATGAAACGCAGTCAGGTTTTAGGTCGAGTCGCACAGCACTCGAAAAACAGGGTACAGAAGAAAATATAAAATAACTTGACCGAAATGCGCAGGAACTCACGAACGGAGAAGAATTTGTCGGTGTGCACGAATGCATGTACGGCAATATTTGAAATTATAATATTGAGCAGACAACACCAACACCAAATTTCACGACAGTTCGGCGATTTTTTTGCATTAAGATTGTAAGCTGAACGAGTTGGTGGGAGTTCATGATGCTTTTCGTGCAGCGCTCACGAGTAGGACAACGAACGGCGGAAGCACAGGAGACATGCGCTGACTCTCTACTGAAATTTATTTTGAAAAGCAAGAAGAAAAAAACGCCAGGCCTGCGCTGAAACCGCAGCACAGTCACAGCGAAAGCTGGAAGAGCGGCGTTTCTAGAGCACGTTGTAAGATCATTTGGGGCTACAGTAGAAGTGCACTAGAAAGGTACCCACTACGACATAAATCACAATTTTTGTGAAGTTGTGAAGCACCTACTAAGCCATTATTTGTCATTCTGCTGAGAAGCGAGGCACCAGCTACACGTCTGTAAGGCATTATTTGCACTTTGTATACGCGACGACTGATGACGATGAAGAATTATGGCTCAGCCCTTTATAATGGGTTGGAAGCTTTAAACGGCCCATCAGTTATGTAATTTGCATTGGGTGACGCCCGGTTGCTCTTTCCCGCTCCCGTCACGCTGTAGAACATACGTTGACGTGGGAGAGAGACGGGGGGGGGGGGGGAGAACTTTACTGAGAGCCCGAGGAAATGGGTCATGCTCTTATGGGCTTCCTTGGCAACCAATACAAGTGCACTTGCGAGGAACCCACTACGCTATAAATCATTGTAACTTTAGTGAGACACCGAGGAAATGGATCATGCGCTTATGGGCTTCTTTGGCAACCAATACAAGTGCACTTGCGAGGAACCCACTACGCTCTAAATCATTGTAATTTTACTGAGACCCCGAGGAAATGGATCATGCGCTTATGGGCTTCCTTGGCAACCAATACAAGTGCACTTGCGAGGAACCCACTACGCTATAAATCATTGTAATTTTTGAGAAGTAGGGCAGCAGGCACTATGCCATTTTTCGTCATTCTACGGAGAGCCGAGGTACCTGCTAAACGCATGTAAGGCATTATGCGCACTTTGTTGATGCTGTGCCTGATGACGACGAAGAATTATGGCAGAGTCCTTTGTAATGGGTTGGAAGCATTCAACCACCTACTCGTTGCGCAATTCGCATTGTGTGACGCCTGGTTACAGAATTCGCGTTGTGCGACGCTTGGTGCTTATTTTACTCTTCTACCGCGCTATATTGCATATGCTAATGTGGTTCCTTCCCGACATGAAGCCTGTATAGGACCTTTTTGCAAAGCAGTTTCAAGCACCGGCATGGCTCAGAGGTTGAATACTGGGCTCCCACGCAGAGGGCCCAGGTTCGAACCTCGTTCCATCCTGGAATTTTTTTCTTATTTAGTTTTTTTCCTTATTTCGAGCGATACTGGTTACGGACACCGGCGGCGGCGGCGGCGGCGGACAACTACGGCGCCAAAAACGGCCGGTGAAATGATCTCATAACAGCTTTCGCTGTAAAAGAAAAAAAGAAGGAACCACTAGCTGCTGAGCACATGGAGAGGCGTAAGATGTGGCTATTAGTTGAGGGCACGAATCC